>NW_027397122.1:1562623-1582830 GCF_003265705.2 Callorhinus ursinus | reverse complement strand
GTTCCCAAATGTCTTTGCTGGAGGCGGAATTGCCCCGCCCTTGTCGGTCCGGGCTAAGGAAGCTGCTCCAGTTTGCTCTCAGGAGCTTTTGTTCCCTGCAAGCTCTCGGTACAGCTTTGGAGGACCAGGGCAGAAATGGTGGCCTCCCAATCTCCACCCGGAGGAGCTGAGAACTCGGGGCCCCGCTCCTCAGTGTGCCCCCAGAGAAAAGCAGTCACTCCCATGTCCCCGGTCTCCGGCCGCACTCCGTGCTCACCCAGCCTGTGACCGAGCGTTTGTATCTCTGGCACCTGACCCCGTGTGGAGTCTCCAAACCCAGCAGATCCCTGTGGTGCGTTCCCGCGCCGCTCCTCCCCGGGAAGGAAGGGGAGTCTCCCCGGATCTGCCGCCTGTTGGGTCCCTGCTGCAGGAGCCGTGCCCCGACTGGGTCGCAGATCACAGTCTATGGCAACCCCGAGCTGAGAGCCCGCGCCTCGGCTCCGTCTCTGCAGCCGGCTTCCCCGCTCCGATACCTGGGAGCTCTGGCGCACTCAGGAACCCCCGGTCTCTCTGTGACCCCAAGGGTCCTGAGACCACACTGTCGGGGGAGGATTCCACCCCCCGCTTAGCCACTGCAGCGACGTCCCTCAGTGGAGCCGACTTCTAAAAGGTCCGATTTTGTGCTCCGCGGCTCTATCACTTGCCAGAAGCGGCCGACGGACGCCCCTCCCCCGCCGTCTATCCTCCCGAATATCGCCTCGGATTCACTTCTCCGCACGCCCTACCTTCCAGTAAGTGGTCGCTTCTCTGTTCAGAGAGTTGTTGCTACTCTCCTCTTTGATCTCCTGTTGAGTTCGTAGGTGTTCAGAATGGTTTGATCCCTATTCAGCTGAATTCCTGAGACCAGACGAAATCTAGGTCTCCTACTCCTCCGCCATCTTGCTCCGCCCCCTCTTTTGAGTTTTCTATATATAGTATCATTTCATCTGCAAATAGTGAAAGTTTTACTTCCTTTTTACTAATTTGAATTCCTTTTATTTCTTTTTGTTTTTTGATTTCTCTGGCTAGGGCTTCCAGTACTATGTTGAATATAAGTGGTGAAGAATGGACATCCTTATCTTGTTTCTAATCTTAGGGAAAAAGTTCTCAGTTTTCCCCATTAAGAATGATGTTAGTTGTGGGTTTTTTATAAGTGGCCTTTATTTGTTGAGGTATGCTCCCTCTAAATCTACTTTGTTGAGGGCTTTTATCATGAATGGATGTTGTACTTAGCCAAATGCTTTTTCTGCATCTATTGAAATGATCATATGTTTTTTATCCTTTCTCTTACTGATGTGCTATATCATGTTGATTGATTTATAAATATCAAACCACCTTGCAATCCAGTAATAAATCCCACTTGAGTTTGGTGAATGATTTTTATTGTTGAATTTGGTTTGCTAGCATTTTATTGAGAAGTTTTGCTTCTCTGTTCATCAGGGATATCAGCCTTTTATAGTGGTGTCTTATCTGGTTTTCATATCAGGACCTCAGTGATGAATTTGTTTTTTTTCTGTTTCTATTTTTTTGGAATAGTTTGAGAAGAATAGGTATTAACACTTCTTTAAATGTTTGGTAGTGTTTGCCTGTGAAGCCTTCTTGTCCTGGATTTTGGTTTTTGGGAGTTTTTTAATTGCTAATTCAATTTCTTTCCTGGTAATTGGTTTGTTCAAATTTTATATTTCTTCCTGTTTCAATTTTGGTAGTTTATATAATTTATGTTTCTAGGAATTTATCCGTATCTTCTAGATTGTCCAATTGGTTGGCATATAGTTTTTCTTAATATTATCTTATAATTGTTTGTATTTTTGTGGTGCTGGCTGTTATTTTTCTTCTCTCATTTGTGAGTTTATTTAAGTCTTTTCTCTTTTTTCTTGATATGTCTGGCTAGAGACTTATCAATTTTGTTTATCTCTTCTCAGTTCATTGATCTGTTCTCTTGTTTTCTGTTTGTTTGTTTCTATATCATTTATTTCTGTTCTAATCTTTATCATTTCCTTCCCTCTGGTAGTTTTAGGTTTTGTTTGTTGTGCTTTTCAAGCTCCTTTAGGTGTAAACCTGGATTGTTTATTTGAAATTTTTTTTTGCTTCTTGAGGTAGGCCTGTATTGCTATAAACTTCCTTCTTAGAACTGCTTTTGCTGCATCCCAAAGGTTTTGGACTGTTGTGTTTTCATTTTCATTTGTTTCCATAATTTCTTTTTATTTCTTCTTTTATTTCCTGGTTGACCCATTCATTGTTTAGTGACATGTTATTTAATCTCCATGTATTTGTGGTCTTTCCAGATTTATTCTTAGGGGTTACTTCTAACTTCATAGCATTCTGATCAGAAAAGTTTCATAGTGCAACGTCAATCTTCTCGAATTTATTGAGGCTTGTTTTGTGGCCTCATACATGATCTATTCTGGAGAATGTTTCAATGCACTCAAAAAGAAGGTGTTTCTGCTGTTTTAGGATGAAATATTCTAAATATATCTATTAAATTTATCTGTTCCAGTGTGTCATTGTTTCCTTGTTGATTTTCTGTTTAGATGATCTGTCCATTGGTGTATGTGGCGTGTTAAGGTCCCCTACTATTATTGCATTTTATCAATTAGTTCCTTTATGCTTGTTCTGTTTTTTTATATTTGGGTGCTCCCATATTGAGTACATAAATATATACATAAATTGAGTACAATTGTTATATCCTCTTGTTGGATTGTCCCCTTTAGGATTATATAGTCTCTTCCTTTGCTCTTGCTACAGTCTTTGTTTAAAGTTCATTTTGTCTTAAAAAGTAAATAAATAACATCTATTATGTCTGATATAAGAATTACTACGTCAGATTGCTTTTGGCATCCATTTACATGATAGACGTTTCTCCATTGCCTCACTTTCTTTTTTTTTTTTTTTTAAGATTTTTTATTTACTTATTTGACAGAGAGACACAGCAAGAGAGGGAACACAAGCAGGGGGGGGTGGGAGAGGGAGAAACAGGCTTCGCATGGAAGAGGGAGCCCGATGTGGGGCTTGATCCCAGGACTGTGGGATCATGACCCGAGCCGAAGGCTGATGCTTAAGAACTGAGCCATCCAGGCGCCCCTCCATTGCCGCACTTTCAATCTCAGGTGTCTTAGGTCTAAAAGGAGTCCCTTATAAGCAGCATATAGATGCATCTTATTTTTTTTTAATCCATTCTGTCACCCTATGTCTGTTCATTGGAGCCTTTAGTCCATTCACATTCAAAGTAATTTTTGATAGGGATATGTATTTATTGTGATTTTATTACTTGTTTTTTGGTTGTTTCTGAAGGCTTTCTCTGATACTTTCTTGTTTTCTTTCGTGGTTTGCTGCTCTTCCTTACTGATGTATTTGAGTGTTTTTCCTCTTTATTCTTTGCATATTTATTAGTGGTCCCTGATTTGTGGTTACCATTAAATTTGTATAATAACATTATTTGCATATAGTGATCTATATCAAGTTGATGGTCATTTAGCTTTGAACCCATTCTTTACTCCTCTCCTGTCCCACATTTTAGGTATATGTTGTCATATGTCCTTTTATCTTGTGAATTATTTTGTGAATTTTTTGACTGATTTTTTATAGAAATATTCATTTTTATTGTTTTTGTGTTCCATACTTCAATACTGTCACTTTTGGTCTTCCCTTTCCACACACAGAGTCCCCTTTACTATTTCTTGTATGGTTGGTTTAGTGATCATGAACTTTACTTTTTTTTTGTCTGGGAAACTCTATCTCTCCTTCTTTTTTTGTTTTATTTTCTCTTTCTTTCTCTCCTTCTATTTTGAGTGTTAGCCTTACTGGCTAGATTATTCTTAGCTGCAGATTTTTCCCATTCAGCACTTTGGATATACCATGCCACTCCCTTCTGGCTTGGAAAGTTTCTGCTGAAAAGTTCTCTGCAAGAGCTTATGGGGTTTTCCTTGTATGTTACTGTCATCTTTTCTCTTGCTGCTTTGACTTTTTTCTTTATTACTATATTTTGCCAATTTAATTACAATGTCTTGGTATGGATCTTCTTTTGTTGATTTTGTTGGAAGTTCTCTGTGCCTCCTGCATCTGGATATCTATTACCTTCCCCAGATTAGGAGGTTTTTCAGCTATCATTTCTTCAAATAAATTCTCTACCCCTTTTCTCTCTTTTCTTCTTTTGGAACTCCTGTAATATGAATGTTATTTCCTTTGATGGAGTCACTGAGTTTCCGAAGTCTAATCTCATTTTGCATAATTCTTTTTTACCTCTTTTGTTCAGCCTGATTACTTTCCATTACTCTGTCTTCTAGGTCATTAATTTGTTCCTCTGCTTCTTCCAGCCTGCTGTTCATTTCGTCAGGTGTGTTTCTCATTTCATTTATTGAATCCTTTATCTCTGCTATGTTATCCCTTATCTCTGTGTTAAGGGCCTCACGGATGCCTTCCACTCCTTTCTCAAGTCCAGTGGGTATCCTTATGATCATTGCCTTCAAGGAGTGTCTCCAATGTGTGCTGTGTGCACTCTGCTTTTGCATCCTGGCCACTTTATCCTTAAAGCCAGACATTTGCAGAGGCTCTTTTTGTCTGTTAGGGGTAGTGTTAGATCCCTCGGCTGAATGTGGTTCATTTTAATTATGTGTGCTCTGGTCTGCTTGTGTAATGAGAACCTCACCACCAGCGCCAGAACTGAGGCTCTGCAAAACTCCTGGGTCAGGAGATGCAATGTTGGCAGGGGTTTGGGCCAGTTTTCTGTGGGAGGGGGTCTGCCATGCTGGGACTGGGGTAAGTGTGACTGAGAAGGATGGTTCTACCAAAGTGTTCAGGAGCAGGGCTCGGTGTAAATAAGTTAGATACAAGTGTTGGTGCTGCTCTGGTTCCTGCAGGTGTGTCTGCGTTTATTCTGAGGGGTGGGGGAAAGAAATGGCACCTGCCAGTTCCTTTGTTCTCAGGGGGGTATCTTCTTGAATGCTGCCTTCTCAGTATGTGCACCAGGCACTCTTCAGATCACTGTTTCCACACTGTGTGTCCATGGGCTATTTTCCCTGCCTTCTCTCCCATAGCAGCTGCCCCAATGCCTGTGGGCTCTCCCCGAGACAAGCCCCCTGTCCTTTACAACACCAGGCTTTAAGCCCTGCTGATTGCAAGAACTGATGAAAATCAGCCCCTCTCACTTTCCATACCAATTGCTATAGGGATTAATCTTCTCTGTGTGGGCTCCCCTGTGCTAATCTGTCTCTTACTCTTCTCCATGAATCACAGCTCCCTCCCTAGGGATGGAAGATGCAGCAACCATGATCTCTTTCTCTCCCAAGCCACGTCTCTGCCCTTCCTATCTTCTTTGATGTGGCCTCTTCTCCAGCTTTTGTTGTGGAGTTTGTTCTGCCAGCCTTGAGATTATTTTCTGGGGGTATTTAGGATGAATTGATAGTTATCTAGTTGTACTCATGGGGTGGGGCAAACCTAGGGTCCTCATACTGTGCCACCAACTCCCCCCTCTTCCAGATAACATTTTAAGTAGGGGTTTTTACTCCTGAAGACTTATATTTGCACTGCAATTTTCCTATGAAAAACAAAGAGATTTATCACTAATAGTAAAGTAAAGCCAGTAATACAAGTCCCTCATTTTGTTAGTATAATTACAGGGCAAATAGTAATTTTGTCAAAAGGTAAATATCTGAATGAAATGAACATGATACAAAAGATAAAGTTGCTTATTTTTCTTAATCAAATTAAATAAAATTGTAATGTTGTATTTAACATATCGGGCATCACATATTTTGAATGGGAACAGGAAACCATTTAGTAAGGATGGAATAATCATGTCCTGATTAAGAACTTTTTGGATTATTAGAAAAAAGTATAATAAAATTTGTGTATAAATTAAGTTCATTTTATTAGGACATCTTCCATATTCTTCTAAAGATAAGTCTGTTGTACTAAACTGCACAGATTTATTTTTTATTCATTCAGACTATAAAAAACCATAATCATAATTGGAAAGCTGGTTCAAATCTAACAAATGTCTAAAAATGAGGAAAGTGCATTTTCTCCCTATCTTCCAAACTCTTTGATGACTCAGAAGTTAAATGTGATGGCCAGACCACTTGTACAGTGTTGCATTTCTCTACCTGCGGTGGCCCACCCCGAATCCTAGAATGCCCAACATCCTCCCCACCACATGCCAGGTCTTTACTACATTCAGCTGTAAAGGTGTCTCCTCTTTAATGAATATTTTCTTCTCTTAACAATGGTCATCTTAATCATTCCTTCCTTCAGACTATTTTTTTACTTACTTTTATAATTTTACCTGTAGAAATTTAATTCAATATTATTATTATTAATTATTATTATTATTATTTTGTCTTCCACTAGGTTGTAAAACCCTTGAGTTCTAAGAGTATGCATTTTCTTTGTACTGTGGCAACTAGTGTCTTCGGGCATATAGCTTAATAAATTTTCAGTGAATGAATAAATGAGGCGGTATAAAGCTAGGATTATTAAAGTATAATTTATTAAATACTAAGTTTAAGGTTGGCATTTAAAAACTGAAAATTTCTTGGGCAGACCAAGGCAGCTGAGTATTGAGGTGAAATTTTTATATAATGTGAGAAGTATGTGATTGCACATAAGTCTCCCTCTAGCCTCAAAGTAAGCAAACAAACAAAAAAAGTGATAAGGAAATAATAATTTTTGCTGTGTATCTGTAAATTTCATACTATGCATTGAAATATTATTTGAGACTTTTTAAAAAACACTATGAAAATAGCTGTTTCTTCAAGATCTGCTTCATTTTCAATAGCTCAGTCATTATAATTCCTACCCCTATGAGACCTGGGGGCACTTTTCATTTTAGAGAATTAGAAATGATCTTGGAAAATGCCAGTGTCTCAGTTTGTAAGATAGGTTTCTGTACTCAATAGACATTAGGTTCCTATACAATATTATGACTTCACCCAAATTCATATGTTCTATGATCTCTCCCTTTCTTCATCTAACATTGAAAGTTATATTTATTTTATTTTTACTTTGCTTACTTTAATTTAGCTCTATGTGGAAGGTTTTTCCTTCCTAATATTCTTGGTTCCCGCAATATGAAATTTCATATGTTTATCTTAAATTGGCTCCTGCATCTTACAATTTTCATGTGTGGCCTAAATCTTTGTGTTTCTAAGGTTCTGCCTCTGAATTAACTTTCCTCAATCTCTATCCTAATAATTGTCAAATCTGTACTAAAGCCTAGATATTGCTCTGGATCTTTAGCCTCCAAAATCTAATATTCAGAAAAGAATGTACTCTCATCCTCCTCATGAAACTGTCCCCACCTATATGCTTAATTTTGGTCATTGGAACTGTTATTTCTGCAATTATGATAAATCTTTTGAAACTCTCCCTTCTCTTCCCTGAAACCTACATATAAATTGTCTCTAAATTTGATCAGTTTTTTTGTCTTTTCTTGCCTGAATCATTTCAGTAGTATCCTCACTGTTATCTCTGCCCCCATGTCCTGTTTCACAAGGTCAAGCTCTGAACCAATCTCCAACCCCAATCTGCCCATGCTTCTTCAGTGCCAGGAATCTCAAGAACAGATCTCATGTGGTTCCTTACTCCTTCCCAGCACCTCCTCCAAAACTGGGTATATCTTTTTCTCCAATATTAATGCATTGTAATCTCTCCACTGAACTTGGGGTTCCCTGAGGGTAGAAAAGGCATGGTTCTCTCTCTCAAGATTAGTGCTGGACACAATTTCTTGCACAGAGTAGGCACTTAATCAATTTGTGCAATATGAATAAATGCCAATGCACACACAAACACAGTTATGTAATTTAAATAGTTTTACTCAACAACTAGCAACCATTATGTATCTATCAGTCTTCTAGGTACTGGCGGAGTAGTCATGGAAAAAATAGACAACAATCCCTGCTCTTGTGGTACTTACATAAAAATGAAATTCACAAGTGATATATACAATGCTTACAATATATATGATTAATGTAATTGTAAGTTATAAGATATCCCTAGGTATTTTAGAAATAGCAACTGAGTATTGATGATTCCATTAATAATTAAATGTATATATTAATTTAAGGATCATACCTGTGGTCACGTTCTATAAGTATTTAAAATAAAGAGGTATGTTAGAAGGTTATTCCCATCCCTGTGGGATTGCTTTAGAGCTTGGGCTATTTGTGCTGACTGCAGAATACAGTTTAATAGTCCTTTGAATCAAAACCTGATTTATATATGGAAATAGTTAATCATCTGATATAAGTCTCTATGGAATGTAAGCATATGAAATTCAGGGTTTGGATACTCCATGGATCTTTTTAAGATTTTGCAAGCTGTTTCAATGTCATTGGACATTATTAATAAGAACTGAGCAGTCCTTCATGCATGACTATAATTTGCTTCATGTGCAGGTAAATCATACTCTTAATATGTTAGGCCAGAAATCAAAATCGATTTGACTTCCCTGTGTTCCCAAAAGAGCCACTATTTCTTCAGAAATTTCATCATTTTCTGTGCCTTTGATTCATCTCACCATTTGTTTATTCTTCCAATCACAGTTACTAAATATCTTCCCAACGGCTGTCCCCGTGCTAATTGCTCTATATGATAAATAAAACAAAAGAGTTTATGAACAAAAGAAGAAATTAAACAAATTCACGAGATATCGAGTTGACTATAGAGTAGGTGGATAACTATACATTGAGATAAGATCTATAGAGCATAAACAGAATTCTTATCAGTTTAGGGGGTGTTTCAGGGGAGGTTTCATTAAGTGACATGAAGTAAGATATTAAAGATTTATTGAAGGATGAGAATGATATTGTTAGAAAAGAGGAAGAAGTATAAATAACATTTATTTATGGACAGAGAAAGCAACTGGCAGAGCGCACATGTTACTTTTAAGGAACAAAAAAGAGACACACATACATATACTGAGTTAAGCTCAAGGTATATTCTGGCTAGAGCGTATACAACCTGAAGCCTACTATGCATTACTTTGACCTTATACTTAATGAAATGATAAACCACCAAAAGGTCCTAAAAAATATGGTGATATGTGTGTTGCTTAAAGCTCACTCTCACTTTAAGTAAATTAAAAAAAACAAAAGGGACACAGCTGAAAAACCGTTGAAAGATCATTGCAGTACTCCAGGCTGGAGAAAAGAGCCCTTTGGACAAGGATGGCATCATTAGATATGGAAGGAAGTAAATATACTTAGGAAAATGTCGTAGATAAAATCTAGAGAACTCGCTTAAATATGGGGATAGCAAGTGAGGGAGAGAGAGAGAGAGATAACTCCCAGAGATTTGCTTCAAACAATGGATAGATGACGGTACCATTCACTGAGATAAGAATCATTGACTAACATCTAGATTTGGGTCAAAAATCACGGCTTTCTTTATAGACATGTTCATTTTCATAGTAATAAATAAACAATCAGTAATGTGTATTGGTAGCACAGAAAACTTTGCTGGAGATACAAATTTTGGTGTCATGTGTGTAAAGTTGTATATGTGTGTGTGTATATATATATATATATATATATACATATACAAATGCATATTTTTTGAAGCATGCTAATTGGATTTAGGACTAAACAATATTACTTTGCCAAAATGCAAAGCTGTGTGCAAAGATAATTCCCAAAATCTTGGTCTCAGTGGTAACCAGTGGAGCTAACAAACAGGCAACTTGAGGAAACGGCACAAGAAATCTTTTTGGGTACATTAAAAATGTGAATAAACCATATTTTCAGTTGATGCTTCACTGCTCAAAAATGCCATCTGTTCTGCAAAGCCTGTGCTATAAAATCATAACCCTTTAGACTGTCAGTGAAAGCCCTGTACAACCTGGTGCTGGCTGAATTCCAATAATGTTGAGCACTACCTAATGCTCCCTCTCAGGTCTTGACACGATTCATATTACCTCCTTTCTCTTTACCACACCGAGTCTCTGGCATTAGTGTCTTTCTTATTCCTCTCCATCAACAGAAAGGCTGAATATATTTTTTTAAGATTTTATTTATTTATTTGATAGAGAGAGACAGTGAGAGAGGGAACACAAGCAGGGTGGGTGGGAGAGGGAGAAGCAGGCTTCCCGCTGAGCAGGGAGCCCGATGCGGGGCTCGATCCCAGGACCCCGGGATCATGACCTGAGCCAAAGGCAGACGCTTAATGACTGAGCCACCCAGGTGCCCCAGAAAGGCTGAATTTTAAGGGACCAACTCCAGTATTACCTTTGTCAAGATATTCTTTTCTTAAATCCCCATGCACCCCTACCCACCCCTAACCTACATAGATTACAGTCACCTCCAAATGCACAGAAGTCGTATTGACTTTGCTACTTATTTAGCTCTTAGATATATTTTCTCAACATAAGTTTTAAATTATTTTATAGAAATGTATATTAACTGGAAATTATGAGCAGATATTCACCAAACTTTATACATCTTTTATTATTTTACACACCCCTCATTTTAAAGTCCACAACTGTATAAAACGTTTATAATCTATAAAACAAGACACTAAATAGAACCAGAGAGAGCAAAAACACAAATTAGGAGAAAACACAATGCATCCTAGTATAGAATCTCTGTGACACATAGCACAACATATGCACATAGCAGGTTACACACAAGTCATCTACTCAGAACACGTACTGTGACTTTTAAGGTGTTTTAAAAAGCCCAGATATCTTGGGGCACCTGAGTGGCTCAGTTGGTTAAGCAACTGCCTTCAACTCAGGTCATGATCCCAGAGTCCTGGGATCAAGCCCCGCATCAGGCTCCCTGCTTAGTGAGGAGTCTGTAGCTCCCTCTGCCTTCTGCCCCTACCTCCTGCTCATGCTCTCTCTCTCAAATAAATAAATAAAACCTTAAAAAAAAAAAGCCCAGATATAGCAACTTCAGTAGTTTTTTTGCTACTGAAGTGAAGTAATTGTTTTCTTCCTTTTATGGTTATGAGATGACATAGCTGACGAAGTAGAGTGGCTATCTGGCATCAAATGGTTCTATGGATATGTTTCTTATGTTTATGTGGTTGTCAATTTCCTTAGAGGGAACATCCTCAGAGGTAAATAAAGGGGTTTCCATACTGGGTTCATAATCATTGCAGATATATTTGCCACATGCCCTACAGACTTATTTAGAGTAATAAAAATGCTTCTGATTCTTCTTCACAGATTCTAGGAATGAACAAATCTTACAGTGCACCAGGGATTTGCCATCAAGATTACCAAACCTGATGTAAATTATGTTGACCATTTCTGGATGAAATTTTAACATTTTGAATGTCCTGAACTCCTAAAACAGCCTTCCACTAAGATGAATCTTCATGAAATAATCTTTACTTTTGAATTAAATTTTAATTAAAGCTAGACAGAGGTGTGCCTGAAGTGATCAGCTATACAAGATGCTAGCAGTCACTTTCCTTAAATTGCAGGAAGTCAAAGCTCTTTGCATGCATGTAGAAGACAAAATATGTTTCAAGCTCTTTTTTAAAGCCCTGAATAACAACTAATGATGCTGTATTTTAAATAATGCATTAACAACATGAAAGTCATTAGTATTATGTGAATGAGAAGACAGAAAACAGATCCTGTTATGTTTGATATATGTAGTCTAAAGATGATGTAGATTAAAATAAAACTTTTTCTGGATTTTAAATTGTGTGTGTTTGATTTTTTCTCCAAGTTCGATTAACATATTGCCTTTTCCCAATTCACTACAACACTGGGTTTATCTCTACCAAACACCCAGTTACAGTGGGTTACAGTGTTTAAATAATCCCTTACCAAACGAAGGTTCATATCTTTCCCCCAGATATTTTGCTAGAACCACCCTGGATCTTCCAAAAATGCAGGAATTCAAGGATTTACAAGGTGCGTTTCTCAACCAGGAGCCTCCAGGGACTTGCTCCTACATTCAGGTCCTGCATTCCTTCTGATCAAGAAGTGCCCATCCATTCCAGGTAACAACATTTCAAATATCAACACTGTTCCTCCAAACTGCTGCTGGAATAACATTTCTAAATGGCAGCTGTAATCTGTTCATATTACTCAATCACTTAAAAATATTCAAAGGCATTTTGAATATCAATTCAATTTAAATGGTATAATAACTGAAGAAGTGCCTAACGTAAAACGTGCCCTTATTCTAAGTTAAAAGGATATTTTTTCAAGAATTTGAAAAGGAAGAAAAGATGATTACCCTCCTGTGTTAAAATGCCAATTTAAGACAAAGTGGATGAGTGGACAAAAATGAATAAACACCCTAAAAGAGTAAATAATTCAGGAGACATTACAAATTGAGTACATTAAGAATTGAATATATAAACATACCTAGGGTAAGAATATATGCATCAGAAATGTGAGAGATTGGTAATCTTTAGAGATATGAACAAAGCAAAAATTTGAAAAATATATGTCCAAGGGAGAGAAGTTTTTGTGATGAAGTTTAAATATTTACCTCTTGAAAGAAAAGAAAAGAGAAAAAAAGAAAAGAAATATATTTATTTGCATTGTTAGAACTGGATGTCTTTACCCAATCAAATTCAAATTATTTCGTTACTACTGTCCTGAACAAATAAATAAATATATAATATAAAATATAAATTATATTAATATATAATCATATGATTACATAAAATAATATCTATCATATATATGCATAAAGATATTTTTCCACTTAGAACTCAGTTGGCTTCCCATACAAAGAGAGAATTCACTCACCATCCAAGCTTGGCAGCTATTTCTCATTGGAAATTAAAAAGTTGTTGTGCAACTTGCCCTATAAGTTGGCTATAGCAAGAGAGTGAGCTGATCTAGACAATGTGAGTATTCTGGCTTTTTGACAGACAAATTATTCATTATGAATTAATAAGTCAGCACAGTGGGCCAGACAGCTTTTTAGTGATCCACACTCAAATTGCTGACAAATGAAGTTCCTTGTTCTTTCAAGCTTGAAGTTCAAAGTTTTGAAAACATAACGAGTGTTTCCATGTGTGGTCACTTTTGAAGCAGCTTCCTAACCTTCCTTGGAGGGCACACCCAGCTCTACTGGACAAGCAAAGTTTTTCTCCTCCATTATAAAATGGTACATTATAAATATGACCACCTATTTGTCTCAACCTCATAGGCTTCATGGTTCTTTGGGCATTCAAGCACTCAGAAGTTTCTTGGCTTGTTAGTGGGCAAATCATGAGCCCTAAAATAAATGCTTAACCAAGCCCCCTGTCAAATCTCAAAAGTCGACCCAAAGAGATCAAACTTTTCCAACTAATTTAACTACTCTGTATGAAAAAGCTCAAGAATATCTGTAAGAAAACAAACTGTACAGCATCAAAAAAGGTAAAATTCACAATGCCTGCCATCAAATCAAACATTACCAGACATGCACAGGAGAACCATATCACACATTAAGAAAAGAGAGAAAAGCCAATCAATCAGAACTGATCCCAAACTGACACAAATGTGTGACTTCACAGAAAGAAACATTAAAATGGTTGCTATACATATATTGCTTGAGTTCAAATGTTAAGAAGAAACAGAAAAATATTTTAAAGATGAGCCCAATAGCACTTCTAGACAGGAAAACTACAGTGTCTGTGAGGTGAAAATTATAGTGCATGAAATTATTGTCAGATTAATGGCAGCTGTAGAAGAGAATAATAATGAGCTTGAAGACATATCAACAGAAACTATCCAAAATAAAGCAGAGAGATGAAATCAAATTTAAACAAATGAAAAGATTTTCCATGAGCTATAAAAAAATTGAAGGGCCTTATAAATGAATAATTTGAATCTCTGGAATGGGGGTGGAGGCAGAAAATATATTTAAAGAAATGTTTGGGGAAAATCTTCCAAATTTGTTGAAAATTATAAACTCAGATTCAAGAAGCTCCAGAGAATACAAGCACAAGAAATATGAATACAACTGCACCAAGGCACATAATACCAAAAGTGCTCAAAAGTAATGAGATAACAATCTTAAAATTGCGGAGGGGGCCCCCACACACAGAGGAACAAAGATATGGATGAGAAGAGATGTCTTGTTGGAAGCAATGCTAGTGAGAAAGTGAGTAAAATCCTAAAAATATTGAGAGGAAAACAAAAACAAAAACAAACGGTAAACCTAGAACTTAGTATACAAAGATAATATCTTTCAAAAGTGCTGATAAAATAATTTTTCAGACTAACTAGGCCAAGAGAATTTATCACCAGTACAAATGCTCTATACAAAATGTTCTAAAATATTATTTCAAGGAAAAGAAAATTATGCCATGTGGAAATAGAGAACTATACTATACTAAGGCATGGCTATATATAAATAAACAATATCTCCCTTGTAATTTAAATATTTTAAAAATATAATTGACTAATTAAAAACGTAACACTGTGTAAGAAGTTTGTAACATATAAATAAGTAGATCACATGGAAATAGCAGCATAAAGCCTGAGAGGGGGAAATGGAAGTACAGTGGTGTAAGGTTTTTATACCTCATGTGAAACAGATGTATCACCTGGAGGTGGACAGGAAAAAACTTTACTAAAAGAGCTAAAGATAATTAACCAAATATAGGAATAAAATGAAACAATAAATTGTGCTCAATAAATTAAAAATAAAAAGAAAATTGGGGACAAAGAACAGATAGGAGAAGAAAACTAGTAGAAAGATAATAGACACACTTAATCATTTAATGAATTGCCTTAAATATAAATCACCACATTTCTCCAATTAAAAAATAGATTTAATAAATATCAAGGTCCAAATGTACTCTGCTTATAAGAGACACATGTTAAATTAAAGGCATAAAGAAGTTAAAAGTAAAAGCTTAGATCACTCTCTTATACACCTGAAAATCACCTTGTATGTCAACTATACTTGGATAATAAATTTAAAAGTTAGAAACTTAGAATATAGATTTACATTGGTAACGCTAATTAAAAGAAGGTGGGACATACATATTAAGGTGACCATCATCCAAAACAAAACAAAATAAAACAAAAACAGAAGATAATGTTAGCAAGGTTGTGGAAAAACGGGAATCTTGAACATTGCTGGTTGGGAATGTAAAATGGTGCAGCCACTATGGAAAACAGTTTCTTTCTGGAAGAAATAAATATAGAATTACCGTATGATCCAGCAATTCTCCACTTCTGGGCAGATGTCCAAAGAATTAAAAGCAGGGACTTTAACAGACATTTGTATATTCATGTTCATAGCAATATTATTCACAAGAACAAAAATGGTGGAAGCAACACCTGTGTCCATCCATGGAAGAATGGATAAACAAAATGTGTAATACACAAACAACAGAATACTATTCAGCTTTATAAAAGAAGGATATTTTTGACACATGCTACACCATGGATGAACCTTGAGAACAATCTGTGAAGTGAAATAAGCCAATAACAAATGAACAAATACAATGTGATTCTACCTGTATGATTTTTCCTAGAGTAGTCACATTCCTAGAGAGAGAAATTAGAATGGGGTTTTCCAGGGGCTGAAAAAAGAAGAATGGGAAGTTATTCCTTAATGGGGTCAGAGTTCCAGTAGGGAAAGATAAAGTTCTGGAGATGGATGGTGGTGATGGTTGCACAACAATGTGAATGTGATTAATGCCACTTAACTCTACACTTAAAAATGGTTAGGGGTGCCTGGGTGACTCAGTCAGTTGAGTGTCTGCCTTTGGGTCAGGTCATGATCCCAGAGTCCTGGGATTAAGCCCTGTACCAGGCTCCCTGCTCAGTGGGAAGCGTGCTTCTCCCTCTGCCCCTCGCCCTGCTTGTATTCCCTCTCTCACTATGTCTCTCTCTGTTAAATAAATAAATAAAATCTTCAAAAAAAATGGTTAAAATTATAAATTACATAGTATGTATATTTTAACATAATAAATAATAAATAAATCAGGGGTGGCTATAATAACATTAAAAAAATACATTCAGGAACACAGAAAATCATCAGGAATAAAGAAGGACATGTCATTATGCAGATTAATCAATTAATAAAGAAGATATAGTTTGTGTAGCTTGTACCAAAATATCAAAATGTATGAGACAAAACACTGAAAAATATAACTAGAAATATATATAAGTATAACCGGTGATTTCAACAACAATTTCTCAATAATCCATGGGTTAAAGACACAAAAGAAATATTTGATGTAATTGACATGAATCAATCCATTCAAAACTAACATAATATAATTTTTCAATATGTATAAATATGAGATATTTAGTAAGATAAACCAAATCCTGTGCCATAAATCAAATATCAATAAATTTAAATACATTTAGGTAAATTTAAATTTAAATACATTTAGCTGGAGGCGGAGCAAGATGGTGGAGGAGTAGGAGACCTGGATTTCATCTGGTCTCAGGAATTCAGCTGAATAGGGATCAAACCATTCTGAACACCTACGAACTCAACAGGAGACCGAAGAGGAGAGTAGCAACAACTCTCTGAACAGAGAAGCGACCACTTTCTGGAAGGTAGGATGTGCGGAGAAGTGAATCCGAGGCGATATTCGGGAGGATAGACGGCGGGGGAGGGGGCCTTCGTCGGCCGCTTCTGGCAAGTGATAGAGCCGCGGAGCACAAAATCGGACCTTTTAGAAGTCGGCTCCGCTGAGGGACGTCGCTGCACTGGCTAAGCGGGGAGGGGGGGGTGAGGGAACCCTCGCGGGACAGTGTGGTCTCAGGACCCTCGGGGTCACAGAAAGACCGGAGGCGCCTGAGTGCGGCAGAGCTCCCAGGGATCGGAGCGGGGAAGCCGGCTGCAGAGACGGAGCCGAGGCGCGGGCTCTCAGCTCGGGGTGGCCATAAACTGTGATCCGCGGCCCAGTCAGGCCACTGCGCCTCCAGCAGGGACCCAACAAGCGGCAGAGCCGGGGAGACTCCCCTTCCTCCCCCGGGAGGAGAGCGCAGGATCGCACCGCAGGGATCTGCTGGGTTTGGAGACTCCACACGGGGTCGGGGGCCAGACATAGAAATGCTTGGTCACAGGCCGGGTGAGAATGGAGTGCGGCCGGAGACCGGGGACATGGGAGGGACTGCTTTTCTCTGGGGGCGCAATGAGGAGCGGGGCCCCGACTTCTTGCCTCCTCTGGGGCGGAGATTGGGAGGCCGCCATTTTCACTGTCGTCCTCCAAAGCTGTACCGAGAGCTTGCAGGGAACAAAGGCTCCTGAGAGCAAACCCAAGCAGCTTGCTTAGCCCGGACCGACAAGGGCGGGGCAATTCTGCCTCCGGCAAAGACTTTGGGAACCACAGCAACAGGCCCCTCCCCCAGAAGATCAGCACGAACAGCCAGCAAACCAAGACCAAGTTTACCGATCAAGGAGAACGGGAGAACTCCAGCGTTAGGGGAATATTGCGCATAGAATTCATGGCTTTTTTTTACCATGTTTCATTAGTTTTTCAAAGTTAATTTGTTTAACTGTTTTTTTAATTTCTCTTTTCCCCTTTTTCAACCAACATCTTATCAATCCCTTTTCTAAAAAACGATTTTTTATTTTTCATTTTTAGAGTCATATTTTATCCCTTCATAGTAGTTACCCAAATTTTTGTCATATATATATAAGTTGTTCTCTCTTTAAAATTTTGAGATACAGTTTCTTCTAACAGATCAAAATATACCCTAAATCACTAGTGGATGGCTTTGTTCTAGTCTCCTGCCTGATCACATTCTCTCCCTTTTTTTTTTTTAAATCTTCTTTCTTTTTTCAAACAACTTCTTATTGTATCAATTCCTTCTATAAAATCTTT
This sequence comes from Callorhinus ursinus, assembly GCF_003265705.2. Taxonomy (NCBI): domain Eukaryota; kingdom Metazoa; phylum Chordata; class Mammalia; order Carnivora; family Otariidae; genus Callorhinus; species Callorhinus ursinus. The sequence continues at coordinate 1,565,064 of NW_027397122.1, read as the reverse complement.
TATAATTATCATCTTTACAGTCATCTTCCATCCCTTCATTGTATCAGTGCTTATTTTGTACATATATAAGTCTTTCTTCCATTAAAATTTTAGGAGGCACTTTTTTCTGACAGACCAAAATACGGCCAAAATCTACTGTGTGGCACTGATCTATGCACTACCCTGATCATATTTGATCAATTCGTTTTTCTTTGTATTGTTCTGTTTTTGTTTTTAATCTTTTTCTTTTACTTTTTCTTTTTTCTTTCTTTTCTCTTTCTTTTTTCTTTCTTTCCCTTTCTTTTCCCATGGTTTCAGGTCTCTTCTGATTTGTATAGAGTATATTTGCTGGGGACGTTGTTAACCTGTTAGCATTTTCTTCTCTCACTCATCTATTCTCCTCTGGACAAAATCTCAAGATGAAAAAATCACCTCAGCAAAAAGTACAAGAGATAGTACCGTCAGCCAGGGACCTACTCAATATGGACATTAGTACGATGTCGGACCTAGAGTTCAGAATTATGACTTTAAAGATACTAGCTGGGCTTGAAAAAAGCATGGAAGTTATGAGAGAAACCCTTTCTGGAGAAATAAAAGAATTAAAATCTAACCAAGTCGAAATCAAAAAGACTATTAATGAGGTGCAATCCAAAATGGGGGCACTAACTGCTAGGATAAATGAGGCAGAAGAGAGAATCAGCGATATAGAAGACCAAAGGATGGAAAATAAAGAGGCTGAGAAAAAGAGAAACAACTACAGGATCACGAAGGCAGAATTCAAGAGATAGGTGATACGATAAGACAAAACAACATTAGAATAATTGGGATCCCAGAAGAAGAAGAAAGAGAGAGAGGGGCAGAAGGAATATTGGAGCAAATAATAGCAGAGAACTTCCTAATGTGAGGAAGGAAACAGGCATCAAAATCCAGGAGGCACAGAGAACCCCTCTCAAAATCAGTAAAAATAGGTCAACACCCCGACATCTAATAGTAAAACTTACGAGTCTCAGAGACAAAGAGAAAATCCTGAAAGCAGCTCGGGAGAAGAGATATGTAACCTACAATGGTAGAAATATTAGATTGAAACAGACCTATCCACAGAGACCAGGCAGGCCAGAAAGGACTGGCATGATATCTTCAGAGCACTAAATAGAGAAAAATATGCAGCCAAGAATACTATATCCAGCTAGGCTCTCATTGAAAATTGAAGGAGCGATAAGAGAGATAAAAAGCTTCCAGGACAAAAAAAAACTAAAGGAATTTGCAAACACGAAACCAGCCCTCAAGAAATCTTGAAAGGGGTCCTCTAAGCAAAAAGAGAGCCTAGAAGCAGCATAGATCGGAAAGGAACACAGACAATATACAGTAACAGTCACCTTACAGGCAATACAATGGCACTAAATTCATACCTTTCAATAGTTACCCTGAATGTAAATGGGCTCAATGCCCCAATCAAAAGACACAGGTTATCAGATTGGATTAAAAAACAAGAAACTAGAACTCAATCACAAGAGGAAAGTTGGAAAGAACACAAATACATGGAGGCTAAAGAGCATCCTACTAAGGAATGAATGGGTCAACCAGGAAATTAAAGAAGAATTTTAAAAATTCATGGAAACCAATGAAAATGAAAACACAACTGTTCAAAACCATTGGGATACAGCAAAGGCAGTCCTGAGAGGAAAGTATAGAGCAATACAAGCCTTTTTCAAGAAACGAGAAAGGTCTCGAATACACATCCTAACCCTACACTTAAAGGAGCTGGAGAAAGAACAGCAAATAAAGTGTAAACACAGCAGGAGAAGAGAAATCATAAAGATCAGAGCAGAAATCAATGAAATAGAAATGAAAAGAACAGTAGAATAGATCAACGAAAATAGGAGCTGGTTCTTTGAAAAAATTAACAAGATTGATAAACCCCTGGCCAGACGTATCCAAAAGACAAGAGAAATGACCCAAATCAACAAAATCATGAATGAAAGAGGAGAGATCACAACCAACACCAAAGAAATACCAACAATGATAAGAACATATTATGAGCAACTCTATGCCAGCAAATTACATAACCTGGAAGAAATGGGTGCATTCCTAGAGATGTATCAACTACCAAAATTCAACCAGGAAGAAATAGAACACCTGAAGAGACCTACAGCCACTAAGGAAATTGAAGCAGTCATCAAAAATCTCCCAAGAAACAAAAGCCCAGGGCCAGATGGCTTCCCAGGGGAATTCTATCAGACATTTAAAGAAGAATTAATTCCTATTCTCCTGAAACTGTTCCAAAAAATAGAAATGGAAGGAAAACTTCCAAACTCGTTTTATGAGGCCACCATCACCTTGATCCCCAAACCAGACAAAGACCCCATCAAAAAGGAGAATTACAGACCAATATCCTTGATGAACATGGATACAAAAATTCTCACCAAAATACTAGCCAATAGGATCCAACAGTACATTAAAAG
>NW_027397122.1:1528983-1562223 GCF_003265705.2 Callorhinus ursinus | reverse complement strand
CCTAAGGTCAGGAACGCGGCAGGGATGTCCACTATCACCACTGCTATTCAACATAGTAGTAGAAGTCCTAGCCACAGCAATCAGACAACAAAAAGAAATCAAAGGCATCCACATCGGCAAAGAGGAAGTCAAACTCTCACTCTTTGCAGATGATAGGATACTGTATGTGGAAAACCCAAAAGACTCCACCCCAAAACTGCTAGAACTCATACAGGAATTCAGTCAAGTATCAGGCTATAAAATCAATGCACATAAATCAGTGGCATTCCTATACACCAACAACAAGACAGAAGAGAGACAAATCAAGGAGTCGATCCCATTTACAATTGCACCCAAAACCATAAGATACCTAGGAATAAATTTAACCAAAGTGGCAATGGATCTGTACTCAGAAAACTATAAAATGCTCATGAAATAAATTGAAGAAGACACAAAGAAATGGAAAAATGTTCCATGCTCCTGAATTGGAAGAACAAACATAGTGAAGATGTCAATGCTACCTAGAGCAATCTACACATTGAATGCAACCCCCATCAAAATACCATCCACTTTTTTCAAAGAAATGGAACAAATAATCCTAAAATTTATATGGAACCAGAAGAGACCCCCGAATAGCCAGAGGAATATTGAAAAAGAAAAGCAAAGCTGGCAGCATCACAATTCCAGAGTTCCAGCTCTATTACGAAGCTGTCATCATCAAGACAGAATGGTACTGGCACAAAAATAGACACATAGATCAATGGAACACAATCGAGAGCCCAGAAACGGACCCTCAACTCTATGGTCAACTCATCTTTGACAAAGCAGGAAAGAATGTCCAGTGGAAAAAACAGAGTCTCTTCAACAAATGGTGTTGGGAAAATTGGGCAGCCACATGCAGAAGAATCAAACTGGACTATTTCCTTACACCACACACAAAAATAGACTCCAAATGGTTGAAAGACCTAAACGTGACACAGGAGTCCATCCAAATCCTAAAGGAGAACACAGGTAGCAACCTCTTTGACCTCAGCCGCAGCAAATTCCTCCTAGAAACATCGTCAAAAGCAAGGGAAGCAAGGGCAAAAATGAACTATTGGGATTTCATCAAGATAAAAAGCTTTTGCACAGCAAAAGAAACAGTCCACAAAACCAAAAGACAACCAACAGAATGGGAGAAAATATTTGCAAATGACATATCAGATAAAAGGCTAGTATCCAAAATCTATAAAAACTTATCAAACTGAACACCCAAAGAACAAATAATCCAATCAAGAAATGGGCAGAAGACATGAACAGACATTTTTCCGAAGGAGACATCCAAATGGCCAACAGACACATGAAAAAGTGCTCAACATCGCTCGGCATCAGGAAATCCAAATCAAAACCTCCATGAGATACCACCTGACACCAGTCAGAATGGCTAAAATTAACAAGTCAGGAAACGACAGATGCTGGTGGGGATGTGGAGAAAGGGGAACCCTCCTACACTGTTGGTGGGAATGCGAGCTGGTGCAACCACTCTGGAAAACATTGTGGAGGTTCCTCAAACAGTTGAAAATAGAGCTACCGTTCGATCCAGCAATTGCACTACTGGGTATTTACCACAAAGATACAAATGTAGGATCCGAAGCAGTACGTGCACCCCAATGTTTATAGCAGCAATGTCCACAATAGCCAAACTGTGGAAAGAGCCAAGATGTCCATCGACAGATGAATGGATAAAGAAGAGGTGGTATATATACACAGTGGAATATTTTGCAGCCTTCAGAAAGAATGAGATCTTGCCATTTGCAACGACGTGGATGGAACCGGAGGGTGTTATGCTGAGTGGAATAAGTCAATCAGAGAAAGACATGTATCATATGACCTCACTGATATGAGGAATTCTTAATCTCCGGAAACAAACTGAGGGTTGCTGGAGTGGTGGGGGGTGGGAGGGATGGGGTGGCTGGGTGATACACATTGCGTAGGGTATGTGCTATGGTGAGCGCTATGAATTGTGCAAGACTGTTGAATCACAGATCTGTACTTCTGAAACAAATAATGTAAGATATGTTAAGAAAAAAGAAAAAGAAGAAGATAGCAACAGGGCAAGAATGAAGGGGAGTAAGTTGGAGGGGGAGATGAACCATGAGAGACAATGGACTCTGAAAAACAAACTGAGGCTTCTAGAGGGGAGCGTGTGGGGGGATGGGTTAGCCTGGTGATGGGTATTAAAGAGGGCACGTTCTGCGTGGAGCACTGGGTGTTATGCACAATGAATCATGGAACACTACATCAAGAACTGATGATGTAATGTATGGTGATTAACATAACAATGAAAAAATGTTTAAAAATAAAATAAAATAAATATATTTAGCTATTAATCACAATTAAACTGAAAATTAGTAATAGAAAGTTATCTGTAAAACCTCTAATTTTTCAAAATAAATAGGACACTCCTAAATAATTCTGGGTTAATGAAGAAATGAAAGGTAAATTAGAAATAATTAAATAATTAGAATAGAATTAGAATAGATAGAATCAATAGAATAGAATAATTTGGATAATAATTTTTAATTGAATGAAATTTTTTTCAAAAATTACCATAATTTGTGGAATGCTGCTAAGGTAGCATTTGGGGGAAATAAATTATAGCATCAAATATGTAATTCAAAAGAAGACAGCTCAAATCAATTAATTCAGTTTCCACCTGAAGAAATTATTTTAGAAAAAAAAAAGTTAAGACCAAAACCAGTAAAGGAAGGAAGACAAATTGAGATGAATGGAAAAATTCAGGACTGCTCACTAAGTTCGCACTGTGTGTCACGACCTACGCTCTTCCTTGCTTGGTTTTAAAACTTTCCATCTGATGTCAAATCACCCTACCTCAGCCACAGTAACTGAGGGAATAACTCACAAGCTGTAATCATTTCGATGCCCACTCCCACCAGCAAGCATTAGGTATTTTTTCAAGGAAAAGAGCATATTTGTTATAGTATTTATGTAGTAAACATCTGACATGCACAAAACTGTGTATTTAACATACATAAACTTTTAAAAAATTGTATTAGATTCCTATGGTTTTAATGTGTCCATGATTCATTTTTGTCTTTTTTTTCCTTGAGTAAGACAACCTAACACCATTTATTTCATAAACAATGTGGATTTGGTTGCACGATTTTGCCTAACATGGTGTTTTAGGAAAACATATAATGCATTATGGCAGGATCTGCTATACATCCATAAAAACAGAGCACTCCCTGGTCAAAAATAGAAAGAACGAACTATTAATATGTGAAGTCATTACTACTGATACCATGGTTGTTAAAAGGATATAAAGGACTGTTATGAAAAACTCCATGCTCACAAATTTGATGACATCATTAACTCCAGCTTTATTTTTATTAGAATTAATAAGGTCTTGTCTCTATCCCTTTACTTTTCATATCTAGATGTTTATATTCAAAGTGGATTTCTTGTAGGCAGTGTAAAGTTGTCTTGTGTTTAATACATTCTGACAATCTGTGTCTTTTAATTGGTGCTTTTCAACATTCACATTCAAATTTTTTTAAATCTTTTTATTTTATTTATTTATTTTTTTAGATTTTTATTTATTTGAGAGAGAGAATGAGATAGAGAGAGCATGAGGGGGGGAGGGTCAGAGGGAGAAACAGACTCCCTGCTGAGCAGGGAGCCCGATGCGGGACTCGATCCTTGGACTCCAGGATCATGACCTGAGCCGAAGGCAGTTGCCCAACCAACTGAGCCACGCAGGCGCCCATTCACATTCAAATTATTACTAAGTTGGATTGATATCTACCATGTTTATATCTGCTGTCTATTTGCTGAAGCTGTTTTGGTTCTTTTTTTAAATTTCTCTTTCTGTCCTTATCTGCTTATTTTTAATTGTATTATAATACACATATTTTGCCATCTTAACCACTTTTTTTTAATTTTCTTTATTTAAAAAAAGATTTTGTTTATTTATTTGAGAGAGTGAGAGAGAACAAGCGTGTGCGAATGGGGAGGAGGGTTCGGGGCAGAGAATCTCAAGCAGAGTCTGAAGTGGGGGATTGATCTCACGACCCTGAGATCACGACCTGAACCGAAAGCATGAATCAGACACTTAGCCGACTGAGCCACCTAGGCACCCCCTCATCTTAACCATTCTTAAGGGTATAGTTTAGTGGTATTAAGTACATTCACATCATTATGTAACCATCACCACCACCCATCTCTAAAACTCATCTTGCAAAACTGAAACCTTGTACCTATTAAATAATAGCTCCACAATCTCCCTTCCCCTCAGACCCTGGCACCCACACTTCTACTGACAACTCCAGATACCTTATAGAAGTGGGTCATGCAGCACTTGTCTCTTTGTGACTGGCTTCTTTCACTTCACATAATGTCTCCGAGGCTCATCCACACCACAGCATGTGCAGAATTTCCTTCCTTTTCCAGACTGAATAATATTCATTTTATGTATATCTGCTTTTAATGGAGCATTTTATAGGATTCAGTTTTCTCTTCTTCCCTTGAACATCAAATGCGTTTCTTAAAAGAAATAGTAATTGCTTAGACTTTTCAATACACTTGTATGACTAATCTAAATCCACTTTCAAATGAATCAAACCACTTCCTGTTTATTACAGATTCCATGTAACAAAATGTTCCCAGTCCTTCCTTATGGTATAGCTGTCAATCATTCCACTTAGCCATATGCTCTAATCACCCAATACATTGTTACAATTATTTTTCCTCTATTAGATCAACTAAGAATAAGAAAACTAAAATATTTTATTTGACATTTATGTATTCTACTCTGATGATCTTCTTTTCTTTACGTGGATCCAATTCATGACCTAGATCATCCTCCTTCTCCGTGAAGAGCTTATTTTAACATTTCTTTAAAGGCACGTCTACTGGCAACAAATTTCCTCAGTTTTTGTTTGTCTGAGAAGAAGTGTTTCTGTCTACTTTTGAAACGTAGTTTCCCTGTATGCAGATCTAGGTGTTTGTTTTTTCTTTCAACCCTTTAAATACTTTCCTCTCATCCATTTTGCATGATTTCTAAAGACCAGTGTACAATCCAATGTAATTCTTATTCTTATTACTCTATAGGTAAGAGTTTTTTTCTGACACCTTTCAAGACTTTCTCATTCATTGTCTTTGGCTTCCTGCAGTTTGAAAGTAAAGTATAAGTAGGTGGAACATATATCTATCTCCCACTTAGTGTTCTCTGTGTACTTGGATCTCTGGTTACATCACCCATTTGTGCTTGCATGTTGTCTATTTTTTTTTCTATTAGGGCCATTAAGATATTAATCATAATTATTTTAGATTTCATAGCTAATTACTCAAAATACATATGATATTTGAGTCTGGTTATGATGTTTGTTTTTCCTTCAGACTGTTTTTCTCTTGCCTATGGCAGCCCTTATCATTTTTGTTAAAAACTGGATGTGAAGTATCAAGCAAGAGAATCTGTGATATTTAGGCTTTTAGTGTCAGGTTTTATGCTAAACTTGCTAGGAGTTGCGCTATCTCTAATGTTTGTTTTAGTTCTTCGTGCCAGAGGCGTCGGTTTCCCCTAGTTTCCCTCTTTTTATATTTTTTCCAGTCATCCTTGGATTTTCTTAAGAATTTTTTTTTGGGGGGGGGCACCTGGGTGTCTCAGTCAATTAGGCATCTGCCTTTGGCTCAGGTCATGGTCTCAGGGTCCTGGGATCGAGCCCCGCGTCGGGCTCCCTGCTTAGCGGGGAGTCTGCTTCTCCGTCTCTGTCTCTAAAAAAAAAGAAAATCTTTTTTCTTTCTTAAAAATTCCTTCTTAAACAGGGTCTGTGTCTTGCTACTCTTAGCTGTAATCCACTGTTACTATACTGGAGCCCTTTTGATATGGTGGTAAACTCCTGGGAGAAAAGCATTCTATCAGAATTCAAAATTGAATCTCACATTCTCAATGGTCCTGACTCCCTGGGTTCTGACCTTCAAAAGCTTTTCTTAGCGTTTTTTTCCCCCTCCCCTTATGTAAGAGAGTAAAGGCGCAGGGTGGAGTTGTCTCATGACCCTTAACTCTAGCCGAATGAGACTCAGAGTAGTTTGCAGAAAGGAGAGTCCTTTGTTACAGAGAAAGCTCTACAGGTATTTCAGGTGGTTACTGTTTCTCTCCCCCCACCCAGAAAAGGAGCCGGTTTTTCTTTGATCTTTACCATGAAATCCTGATGGATATCCTGGAGGTAAAAACCTATGAAATGTGGGCACCTCTTCAACATTGTATCTCCAGGAGTTCCGGAGGTAATTCACACTCAGCCTTCAGCAATTCATCAAAATTATCATTTAAGAGTTCTTACTAGTTGTTGGCTGCAGCCAGTTTCTGCTCCTGGCTAGCTAGTCTCAGCTCTGAGTCTCTGTATTTGCCTGTATCTTTTTATTTTTTTACGATTTTATTTATTTATTTGAAGGAGAGAGTGAGTGAGAGAGAGAGAGCATAAGCAGAGGGAGGGGGAGAAGCAGGTTCCCTTGCTGAGCACGGAACCCGACATGGGGCTGGATCCCAGGACCCTGGGATCAAGACTTGAGCCAAAGGTGGTGGCTTAACCAACTGAGCCACCCAGGTGCCCCCATGTTTGCCTGTATCTTGAGTTTGGGGGCTGGTGATTTGCCGAGTGACTTCAGTTCTCTGATGGGGCTAAACTGTTGATTTTCAGGTTGTTTTTTTTTTTCTTGTAAGGATGAGTAACAACTTTCAAACTCCTTATATGTCAAAACCTAAAAAAAAAAAAAAATGCTTCTTTTTGATTTCATCTTCATTGTATACATGAAACATTACTGTTCTTGGCTGCCCATTTCTCTTGCCCTTATGTATACCATGTTTTATTAACCATCTTTCTACTTTTTTCCAGGTCAGAAACCTCTGGCTGTCACTCAGAATTTGATGCTCATTAGGATAATTGTGTCCATTTGCTTCCTGCAGTTAAGCTCTGCACCCATATTATTTCAGCATTCCCTCATGCCTTGTGCTACAGACAGCCCATCTCCCTCAGTCATCCCGACCTGAAGAGGTCATGAAACCTTCCAATGATTATGGTGTGATGCCACCAGAGAGGTCTTTATTTTTTAGTAAACAATGAATGCTTTGTGATTTCCCATGGAAGGTAGCCCCCTGGGGGGTTTGTCAGTCATATGTAATAAAATTATGCTATTATGGCAATTTCCTAAGTGTTTTGATGCTTTTCCTCTGCTATCTATCCTTCCTGGAAGTGCTTACATTTTTGGTTCATTTAATCGTTTTGTCCAAGACTCCATGAATATTCTAAAACAGGTTTTATAGCCACATCTTCTAAGATTCTATGTAAAGATATACTCATCTTTGTCCTGCTACTTTGATAAACTCTCCCTTATCTATATTTGTATTCCCATTCTTACTGCATCATCCTTAGGATCCAGTTGCATGCTTAACTCATGACTGCCAGTGCATGTTAGCTAAGTCCTGTGTCTCCTATGGTGTGTGGTCTTTTTTTATTACCTTAGCAGATACAGCATATCCCTGGCTGAATTAGCTGTTGGTCTTTTGGGCAGAAGCCCAGTAGCCTTTGATTCTGTCTGGGGAGCTTGATGTCTTGCAAGGCAGAATTCTTTTCATTGTCTACAAGGAAAAACAGAGCATTTCCATTAAACAGAGAGGAGTGAGCTACTTCAGCAGGTCTCATGATTGAGGGCACATCTGGAATCTCAAGGTTCTCAAGGGCTTCAATCTAGATATTATGGTTGCAGTCTTCAGGTCCCACTTTTTCCAAATTAGAGCCTTGAACTTGAAGTAGGGACTTACTGGGATTCAGCATCAACCTTTCTTGGGAACTCAGCTACCCCAAGTCCTGGTCCTGACACTGTATTCTTCACTCATGGTATGTAAAATAAGCACCTCTTTTTAAGCTTCCAAGTAGGCCTTAAATTGGTAAATTACCTTTATTTTTTTCCCAAAAGATCAAGAGCACCCAACAACAGATAGTAATTCCATTATATTTGTAAGAATCACTTCCTCATACCTCAGACCCCTGACATATCACCAGCTACAGACATCTTACCACATTTCCCACTAGTGAAGGTTTTATCAATTGCACTATTGCATCATCCTAAGGGCTATTTGTATTGCATCTACCACCAGCAGTGGGGGCCAATTAGTCAGTAGGTGATTCAACTTTAAAATCCTATTTTAGAGTTTGTTCCTATGGCTACGCTCAAGAAAAAAAGGAAAAAGAAAAAGAAAAAGTTTTAGAATAGCTGCCTGGAAGTAGACTCAGACTGAGAATGGTTTATAGGGGATTTAGTGGGGACCCAACGCCTGTATGGAATGGGGCAAGCAGGACCGCATATAAAGATACATAGAACGGTAATGAAGTTGCAAAATAGGCAAGAGCAGCTATTATGGGGAATTCCAGAGTGGCATCAAAGTTTAAATGTGTTCTGCAGGGGTGCGTGGGTGGCTCAGTCTGTTAAGCCTCTGCCTTTGGCTCAGGTCACCAGGGTCCTGGGGTCGAGTCCTGCATTGGGCTCCCTGCTCAGCAGGGAAGCCTGTTTCTCCCTCTCCTTCTGCCTGCCATTTCCCCTGCTTGTGCTCTTTCCCTCTCTCTCTGTCAAATAAAGAAATAAATAAAATCTTCAAAAATAAATAAATAAATAAATAAATGTGTTCTGAGTTGAGGTGCAAGGACCTCACATTGACTATTCACTCGAGAGGGATTGACTCTAGGGCAAGTCAATTTCTCTGGCCAATTCCCAGAGAACATCTATAGGCTTGGAGTCAACCCTCCTGGAAGGGACGGGACAAAGTACCTTGGTCTTTCAAAGGGCATTGGGTGGCGTGACCCAGCATCCACTCACTAATCACCACCAATAGAACTTGCTCTTATTCTGAAACTGCCCTTTGCAAACACAAATTAACAAGTAATGCAACCTTATTTTAAGAACATATGACAATTGTATAATGAATCATATTTTTCAAAACCCTTTTCCATATCACATTGCAGTGACTTTCTTGCCAACTTCTACCCAGCACTAAGGCTCCTCAAAGATGCCCCTGAGCCCACTATGGAGGGTATTAAGAAAGAGGGAAGGTTCTGTGTCCTCAGCCCTGCTTCAACAAGGCAGCTCTGCATTTCCTTTTTATACTTTGAAAATATTTTTAACACTTCACTCATTTCACTATTTGCTGCTAAACAGTTTTTAATGTAATGCGTTATTCGATTTTATAAATAATCCACATTGACAGAGGACCAGACAGATACAGGGAGGAAAATATATTTCCCCAGATATACCAGACTAAGAGACCACAGGGTAGATTTTGAAACCCAGTCATTCTAAATCTAAATATAGTATTGCTCTTTTCACACAACCTTTAGAAATGTTGGAGGAAGTCTTTATTTAAATTCCCTTATTAATTAGAGTAATTAATTATGAGTTATTTTGAATGTCGATCATTATAATCCTAGCAGCTTCTATATTGGTTCAATAAATCTAAATATCCATGTTTCTTGTTTAATATTCTGGCATGGAGTTGAGATTTTCTGAAGTACCCATACCATTCCCTTGATTAGATCTATGTTTTTTTTTTTCTAAATCATTTTACTTTTATAGAACACACTGTATCACATTATAATTAAATGCAAAACTTACATATGTATTGAGATACTTTATTTTTGATCAGCATGGATGTATACCACTTTGCTTTCTGGATAAGTGCCTATAGAAGACCATTCTTTGTCAATTTTAATTTCAAGCTGCTTCAACAGAAAAAATAAGTGAGATCCTGAGCAGATGTTCATCATCACATAATGCAATTTGAAACCCTACAATGGGACACAAAACTTAAAATCTATGAATGCACTTTAGACAAATGGAAATAAAATAAGCGTAAGTAGAAAAAATACTTTGCTAATTTGTTGTTAAAGATTAAAACATAAGATTAGGAATATCAAAAAAAGTGAAGAGACTCTAAGGCTCTAGAAAAATTAAAGTGCTCTAAATTTAAGTCATCTTTTTTGGTGGCTTCTTGGTTAAGCACTGGAAGACGGGTGTTAATACAATTGGGAGTATGTACACCTAAAATATTGTAAATCAAGCCTAATTAATCATATGTTCCATTCATATCTGTACTATTGTGCTGCAAATAAAAACTAATGGGCATATTCATACTCAAAAGACCATGCCTATGATCTGTAGGAATTTCAAAAATAGTTTGCAGTTTATAGCTTATTTCTGTTCAGAAAATCTGCTTTCATTAAGTAATTACTTTATAAATATAATATCCTTCTATTTTATCGATATGCAATCTAGATTCCTAAGAATTTTTGTGTTGACAGTGACCTTAAAAAGTAATTGTTGGGGCACCTGGGTGGCTCATTCATTTGGACATCTGCTTTCAGCTCAGGTCATGATTTCAGGGTCCTGGGATTGAGTTCCCCCATTGGTCTCCCTGCTCATCCGGGAGCCTGCTTCTCCCTCTGCTCTCCTCTCCTCTCACCCCCGCTCCTGCTCACTTCCTTTCAGGCTTTCTATCAGGTAAATAAATAAAATATTTAAAAAATTGTAATTGTTATTAACAAAAATAATGGTGATAAAATTGACTCATTCTCTCCAGCTATCCCACAGAAAAAGTCTAATGCATTGCTAATAAATTCATAGATTTAGATCATTTTAAGGACCACCACAAGCACAGTTTCATCTGTTAATTCTCCACACTTACTTGTTTTTTTCTCCAGGTTTCTTTCTTTCTCTCTCTCTCTTTCTCTCTTGCTCTTTCTTCCTTTCTCTCTTTCTTCTTCGTTTCTTCCTTTTGTTTTTTTAATGAGAGGTAGGTCGAGGGGGAGGGGCAGAGACAGAAAGAGAGTGAGAATCTCAAGGAGGCTCTACACTCATCATGGAGCCCAGCGGGGCTTGATCTCACCACCCTGAGATCATGACCTGAGTCAAAATCAAGAGTCAGACACTTAACCAACTGAGTCACCCAGACACCCCCAGGTTTCTTACTTCTTATATACCATTTTTGAAAATTTACTTCCAATCCATTGTAAATAAATCCAAACAAGTCCTCTGCAGATTTTTCCCTGCTACTGAAGGTCACATATTTTTCCCTACAGTCCCTTCAGTTGTGTTTACGTTCCGTGTTTTTAGTTAGCACCAAAAATCAATAAACAAAACAATCAAGGATACTTATGACAGAAATTAATTTTAAACATAGATTGAGAAATGTAATAATTTTCAAGACAGTTTACTTCATTATGTGACATCAGATAAGACTATTAGATGTTTTTTTCATTTCCCCTCCATGTTCTCAACTTCTCTTGCACTAATAAATGCTAATGTTTCCAATTCTTTGTGTGAGAATCTATGTATACATAATTCTCTGCCCCAGTTCCCTGTCACAGAGCTCCTGAAAACCCTGTAATTTCCAAAGTGATAAGAAAATTAGGTGCATCTCTTATTCTAATATCGGTATTTGACCCCATCTCTGACTCAGGGTTCCTAAGATGTTTGTGATTTCCTAAGTGGAAAGAACCCTAGGAGCATCGTTTGTTCTAATGAGGTGGGTCTGATGGACCGCCGGGTGGCTCTTGGACGGGGGCTGGTCACCAGAAAGAACAAGCCATTATTAGAAGCTGGAAAGTTTCAGCCTCATCTGACCCCCACATACACTTCTCTAGAGAGGGGGAGGGGGGGAGGATTGGAATAGAGTTAATAAGTATGCCTACATGAGGAAGTCTCTATTAAAGCTCAATAGAGTATTTAGAAGGCTTCCAGGTTGCTCAACAGATTCACAGGGGGAGACTGAACACACAACAAATACACAGGGAACAGAAACTCCTGTCCAGAGGCCCCTCCCAGATGTCTCCCTATGTTTCTCCTCATCTGGCTGTTCATCTGTATTCCCTATCATATCCTTTAATAAACTGGTAAATGTAAGTGTTTCCCTGAGCTCTGCGAGATACTCTAGCAAATTAATCAAACCTAGGGAAGGGGCTCTTTGAAACCTCAGAAGCACAGGTGACGACCTGGGTGTGTTCCTTGCATCTGAAATGTGTGTGTGGTTTTGTGGGACTGAACCCCTAATATGTGAAATATAATTACATCTCTGGATAGATGGAGAACTGAGTTATGTTGTAGGACCTCAGCTGGTGTTGCAGAGAATTGCTTGGCATGGGGGAAAAGCTCCACACATTTCATGACCAGAAGTAAAGAGTTCTTTGTGAGCAGTAAAGGAGATCCATGGGGAAGGAACACACAGTAGGGAAGAATTGGGGTTTTTCCTACACAGGAAAAATCTGAGATTTTTTTTTTTTTTTTTTTTTTTTTTTTTTACAGTGTGACATAAGTATATGTCACTATCTCCATATATCTCATCAGGGAGGAGAGAGAGACAGGGGTTGTAGCTGACATTGCTTGTTGGCCTGACTGCAAGTGCCAGCAATTTGGGGGTAGCACCTTAGGCCCATGACTCATGCTATCTCTCTGTAGTTATAGCTGGAGATGACAAACCTTGGTCTCTATTAGCTCAACAACTGAGTTTAGGCAAGTTGGGATAACCTGTTAGCTGTCACAGCCGTGTGCAAACAGATGACCTCTCTTTGTGTGTGTCATGGAGGAGAACTACCCCCAAGAATCATTAGCTGCCTGGCAAAGAAAACGAATCTCTGAATGTATCTCTGTTCAGCCAGCTTCAGTTTGTCTTCTCTATGAGAGATGCTCCTCTATTTGCTGTATCTTGTACTATTTTTCCTTAACCTCCCACATGGGTGGAGGTACATAGGCAAGGAAGACACTGATATCCAATGAGATTGGAAAGGTAGGGGTTGCCAGTATGCAGGGAACCTAAGCTTTTCTTAAGGTATTATGATTTCATTCTGGTGCAGGGAAAACCAGTCATTGAAATATCTTAAATGGATATGATATGACACATTCACTTTTAGAGACACATTCTTGTGTCTGCATGGGTAGTAGGAAGATCAGCGGTCTCAAAGTAAGGATGCATCTGTACTAACAAAGCGGCAATGTAGATGGGGAGAAAATGTAATACTTGATGTATTTTATAGATAGAATTGATTCAAGAGCAGATTTATGGAAAAAAAGGAATGAGAGAGAGGGAGAGAGAGAAGCATCAAATATGTCCATTAATGTTGGTGCCATTTAACGAGATGGTGTGATTGGTTGTGGAGACTTCTTGTGGGTTGAGAGTTGAAATTTAGTGAAGTCAGGGGAACACCATCTAATTACATAACTCCAACAACTCTCTCCTAATGGCTTATCAAATACTTGAAAAAATATATATTCATCAAGGGGCAAGGCAAATATTTGACAATCCTAGAGTCAAGATTGACTCAGAAGGTGAATATTACATTTATTTTGTAAGCACAATCAATGTTAAAGTACTCCAGGCTTTTCAATTCATCTGCTATTTTCTTTCATTTAAATAATCTCACACATATTTTTTTATTTAATTGAGATTTTGAACAATGAAGAAACAGAAACAAAATATTACATATTCATACAAACAAAAGGCATAGTTGATACAATTTGATATATATTTTTAATATTTTTCTCCATATTTTTACATGACTAACCTAAAATTATGTATACAACTCTATAAACATTTTAAATTATGAAGCATCACAGCAAAAGCATGTGTTTTATAAGTGATCATAAGGCCTCACTTTCTACTTTTGCATTGTAAGTATATTTCTGACTGTTGTGTTAAGGATAAACCATTCTATCGAGGGTCACTGGAAATCTATTGATAATAGAAGTAAAATGCTATTTTTCCTTCTGCTTCATGATTTATTTATGTTCTTAGCTTCTACACATGGAAAAAGTGGTCCGGGTTCACATTAGCATCTCTGTTGAGCAGACAGCAGTAATCAATAAATGCTCTAGTCCCTAGTAAGGCCCCAGTGAACCCCCCAAACATCTTAGTAAAATGGACCCAACTGCCTAAAACATTCCATTCTCTTCATTTAGATCAGGGACCTGTTTCTCAGTGATCATTTGAATGAACAATTATTACTCAGTGATTAACCATGGAAATGATCTTCCAAAAATACTATCATTAAAATATTTACAATATTTTCATTGTTTTGTACCTTAAGGAATAATAATAATAAAAAAAATCACTGAAACTACAAGAACAACTAGTTCATAAAGGAGATATAGCTCAGGAACTTTTCAATAACCTTGAATTTAAAAAGGGTGTTTACTTCTTTCTCTAATATACAAACAAATATGCAGTACTTTAGTACATGCAGAAAAAAACCCTGATGCAAACATATAAAGAGAAGCAATCTAAGGAAAAAACAAAAAATGCAACAAAATAAAAACTGTGCTTTTTGTGTATTATAATATCGATGTTATTATTAGAAAACATGTCATTTTTCACCCAAGCCTTTGTTGTATTTTCTGCCTTTTTCTACATGAAATATATACATAATTGTTTATAATTATTCATTATCTAAATATTGCGTGCTATTCGTACAACATATTGAAGTTTGAAAACAGATAAAAAAGTACAAACTCCTCTTAGCTAGCTATCACTTTGGGTTCACATACATATATCCACACTAACAGTTCTTTTAATTTTTGTAAGCAGGGCAAATGCTAGAACTATATCAGACTGGTTAATATTTTATTTCCAATATACAAAGTAGAGAGAAGTCTCAGTGTCAAAGAGTAACTTGCTGGTCTTGAGTCTAAACTTGGGTAGTTTATTATGTAGTTTGTGTGCTTAATGACATTGGGCTTTGATTACTAACCCTCTTTGTTCATCTTCACAAAAGGGAAATCAACAAAACTGGAATTTGCTCTCCTGGCAATGCTGCTTTTCCCATTTTCAACACCCATCCAAAAATAGAATCCTTGCATTTGAATTTCAAAAGTCTAAACGCACCTCCCTTCTCTTTACCTACACTTTCTCAAACAACTTGGCATAGTTGATTAAACCTGTAGCTCCTAATTTCAAATGCATTCTAGTTCATCGTTCTCATTTTATTCCCAGATCAATTTAATTGAATTTCTTGATGTTAGTGTTGGTGAGAAAGAATTTTCTCTGCCCTTCAAGGTCCTTCTAGCTGGCTAAGAATCAAATTGAGATGAGATAGATTAACAGGAGAAAATCAAATTTAATAGTGTAGGTATGGGGAATCCACATAGACATAACATTCCAAAAGCACTGGGGCAATGTGACACTTAAACTAAAGGAGCGCAGCAGGGGTCTGAAGATACAAAAGGAGGAAAGACTATTAGCAAGAAGATCAAAGGAAATGTTTGGAGAACAAACAATGCCCTATTTATGGAGATAAGATTTTTTTTTAGGTAAAGATGAGTCTCGGTTAATAGCTCTCTTCCTTGTACAAGCAGACAGTTGAGGGAGAGATAAAGAGCTTTTCCTGAATCTCCTCGGTTTTGATTTCTTTTAACTCAAAATAATGTTCATGCCAAAATGTATCTTGGGGCTACTTTCTCTTGGGGCTACCTTCCCTTGGCCTCTACATCAGCACTCACAATGTTCCAAAATAGCTCTCGGATTACCTGATAGTACACATAATATCACTGTGACAAATTTGCTACTAATGTTTATCTTGGTCTCTTTTAATCTCTTGGGGAGCCACCTCTGCTTATGTACTATGAACTCACTGTGTTCTACCTGCACTGAAGCAGGTGAAGCTGACAGAGAACAGTGCCTTCTGTAGGTGTTTAAATAGCTTGTTTTCCAACTATATTGCTATCTGTTTTATTGTTAGATAATCTCTATCAGTTTTGGCAGGTCAACAGGTTAAGAGATTGGGATTCTGTATAACTAGGAGGACATGTGAATGCATAGCAGCATCAGAAAGAGGAACCCGTAATAATTGTTTAAAAAAAAAATTTAGCTCTTGTGGTAGACTGAATAATGTCTTCCAAAGGTGTCCAAGTTCCAAAGCTTGGAGCCTGTAAATGTAACCTTATATGGCAAAAAGAACTTTGCAGATGTTAATAAGTTAAGGATCTTCGGATGGGGAGGTTATATTGGATTATCCCCTGGAGACAAAACCACAAGTGTCTTCATAGCAAGGAAGGAGGACATTTGCCAGAGAAGTAGATGTGAGGACAAAGCAAGAGGTTGGAGTGATGCAGAGAAGGGATATGAGCCAAGGCATATGGGCAGCCTCCAAACCATCTCCTAGAGCTTCAAGAAGGAAGGAAGCCCTGGCAATACCTTGCATTCAGTCTGATGAAACTGAGTTCAGACTTTTGGCCTCCTAAACTGTAAAAGAAAAAAATCTGTGTTGTGTTCAGCCACCCAAGTTGTGCCAATTTGTTAGAGTAGTCACAGAAATCTAATACAACCCACTTTGGGTCACAGAAGTTAACACAGGAGAGGAATATACTACAAACTATAAAATGTAAATTTCAGTGTAAACAGAGGTTGTTGGTATATATAATATACCAATATTTCCTAGGGCTACCATGACAAATTACCACAAACTTAGTGACTTAAAGCAGCAGAAATTTACTCTTTCACGGTTCCAGAGGCTGGAAGTCAGAAATCAAGTTGTCAGCAGGGCCATGATCTCTTTGAAGAGTCTAGGGAAGAAATTTTCCTTGCTTCTTTCAGCTTGTGCTGACCCCAGGATGTTCGTGGGTTGTAGCGAATTACTCTAACTTCTATCTCCTCTTCAAATTCCTTCTTCCCTGTTTATCATTGCATCCTCCCCTCCTCTTATAAAGATGCCAATCATTGGAGTTAGATCATGTCATCTGAAGATCCTTAACTAATTACATCTGCAAAGATCTTCTTTCCAAATGAAGTCACATTCCGTGGTTCCATGTGTACGTGAATTTTTGGGGGTACCCATCAGAGTGAATTTATTTTGCTTTATTTTGTTCAAAAATTCCCTATGATATTGAATATAAGGCACATAAGCAATGCTGAGGTTTGGAGAACACATTAAACATTTTGCATATCATATTTAATTTTGTACTCCAGATTTCAAAGAGATAGTTAATTCCCCTCTTTGTTACAGATTAAAAACTGAAGCTAAAGATCATATAGATGGAGGACCAAGACAAGTTTAAAATAATGAAGAGGTACCAAATTGTAACTCTTGTGTTTCTAACAGTTGGTTGAGTCTGACAGTATCAATAAGGCTCTTTGAAAAATTATATTATCAATAAAAATCTTATAAAGATGAGCACTTCATAGGAAAGCATACCTACCTGAAAAGAATCTTTTAAAATATTTTTCTTGTTTTTCTACTCCTTTTTCATTTTCCTCTTCCTTTCATCTGCTTTCTGTCTGGATTTCAGACAGCATGAGAATGTATATATCTTCTACACCCTTCTCTTATATTAATAATCAGAAGAACAACAGAAGCAGGTAAAGCTAGGACAAAGGCCAACCATGATGTCTGGGTCCGAAGACACCATATATCTTTGAATATTCACTCCAATAATAACAACAAAACAAATGATGCTCCTCTGACTAAAATTTCAAAGACATTTTTCTAATTTTAGAACACTGTTCTAAAATACAGTCTCCTGGCCAGTGATGTCAGCCTCACCTGGGTACTTGTTAGAAATGCAATTACTGGGGCGCCTGGGTGGCTCAGTCATTAAGCGTCTGCCTTTGGCTCAGGTCATGATCCCAGGGTCCTGGGATCGAGCCCCGCTTCAGGCTCCCTGCTCCGCGGGAAACCTGCTTTCCCTCTCCCACTCCCCCTGCTTGTGTTCCCTCTCTCACTGTGTCTCTCTCTTATCAGGAGATACACTAACTGTTCACTCTGCTCCTACTCTTTCTTCCTGCAATCTGTTTTCTTCCTAGGAGCCAAACTAATCTATTAATAAAGTCCTACCCCAATCTATTATAAAATTTCTTTGAAAAGCCCTTCCACATTTTCTACTTTCCATAAGACCCTTTAGGATTCCACTTTTTCTGCTTTGACACCAGGACTCTTCCAGTTGTAAGGATGCTCCAGTCACAGTGGTTTCCTTTTCTTGTTCCTGCATAAATCGAGATAATCTCTCATCTCAGAAACTTAGAAATTGATATGCTCTCTGCCAGAATGTTCCTGGCTTTATAATTTAAGGATATCATTTAGAATTCATATTATAAGGAACATTCCCCCTATGTTCATGGATTTCCAGTGCTAAAGGCAATACCTGTCACATGGAAAGTATCAGATGAATATCCGTTGAATGAATCAATGTATGAGCAAATACATCTCACTTAAGAATAAGTGATGATATCAGGAGTCTGGTATATAATTTGAGGATGTTATGTTTCAGTCAAATATTAAATTCATGACTCATATGCTTCTCTTTTCATGAAAGAATATGTAGGAGTATGAATTCGTTGTGGAAGAGATCATAAATGCTTTCATATGATTACATAAGACTGAACACATGCAGTTTATAAGTTTGAGTTTATAAAACAGATTGGTTAACATATCAGGATTAGATAGAGAACAGTGTCCATTATTTTAATGTCAATCTCAGTAGTGAAATATTCACTTAGGTGTGTATGAGAGTAAAAGACTAATTGTCAGTGAAGTAATATCCCAAATAATATAAATTTAATAGACAAATAGCTACATTTTAAAATTTTCCTATAAGGTTATTTTTTGTGAGTTCTTGAGGTTATTTTAGATCATCAGCCTTTCTACTAAACTTAAAATAGCACTGTTAGCATTTACAAAATGGTTGTTATCTGATACAGACATTTATATTCTTAATATATCAGCAGAACTCCTAAGAAAATTCGTCTAGGAAGCCTACAGACTATTAGCATAGGTAACAGTTTACCACTCTGCAAATGAACTCCCTCTGCCTTATAGAACAAGCTATAGCTTTATATTAACTTCTCCCTCATAAATAAAATACCTGAAATATCCAAAAATTTTTAAAATCACAGAGCGGGATTTCTGGAGAGATTATATGGTTGGATAGATTGTTGTAGAAGTCATTGAAAAACATGAAAAACATAATTAAGCATAGGAAAGAATGGGATGATTCAATCAAGAAGGTTAGAGAAGAAACTAACAAGAAGGACAGGAAACTGGGAAGCCATGTTTTGAAGGAGCAGGGTAGCCTCACCTCAGTTCTGAAACAGCACAAGATTTTTTTGTTTGTTTTTAAGACATGGTGTTTTATTAGTTTCAGGTGTACAATATAGTTATTCAATAATTCCATACATCATCACCTGGGCATAAGGAGCAATACCCGGTGCTTATTACAACAAGTATACTCCTTAATCTTCTATTTCCCCCATGCCCCCACTCCCCTCCCCCTGGTAACCATCAGTTTATTCTCTATAATGAAGAGTCTGTTTCTGGATTTCTCTCTCTCTCTCTGTCTCTTCTTCCTGTTTTTCCCTTTCTTCATTTGTTTTGTTTCTTAAACGCCATGTAAGTGAATTCATACATTTGTCTTTCTATAGATGACTTATTTTGCTTAACATTATACTCTCTACCTCCATCCATGTCATTGAAAATGGCAAAATTTCTATCTTTTTTTATGGCTAAATAATATACACTATTATATATATATATTATATATATATAATGTGTATATATATGTAATGTATATAGATATAATGTATCTATATCCTATTATATATGTAATAATATATAACATATCTATCTATACATATATAAATATCACATCAATCAAAGGACATGGGCTGCTTCCATATCTTGGCTATTATAAATAATGCTATAAACATAGGGGTGCATGTATCCCTTTGAATTAGTGTTCTTGTATTCTTTGAGTAAATACCCAGTAGTGTGAACACTGGATCATAATGCAGTTCTATTTTTTAACTTTTTGAGGAACCTCCATTCTGTTTTCCACAGGGGATGCACCAGTTTGCATTTCCACCAACAGTGCACAAGATTTTCTTTTTCCTCATATTCTCACCAACACCCGTTGTTTCTTTTGTTGTTGATTTTAGCCATTCTGAAAGGTGTGAGGTGATATCTCATGGTAGTTTTGATTTGCATCGCCCTGATGATGAGTGATGTTGAGCGAGTCTCCATGTGTCCGTTGACCATCTGCCTGTCTTCATGGTAAAAATGTGTGTTCCTGTCTTCTGCCCATTTTTAATTGGATTACCTGTTTTTTGTGTGTTGAGTTTTATGTTTTTATATATCTTGGATACTAACCCTTTATCAGATATGTCATTTGCAAATATCTTCTCCATTCCATAAGCTGCCTTTTACTTTTGTTGATTGTTTCCGGCACTGTACAGAAGCTTTTTATTTTGATGTAGTTTTTTTTGATGTATTTTTATTTTTGTTTCCTTTGCCCTAGAATACATATCTAGACAAAAGTTACTATAGCCGATATCAAAGAAGTTATGGCCTATGTTCTTCTCTAGGATTTTTATGGTTTCAGGTCACACATTTAGGTCGTTAATCCATTTTGAATTTATTTTTGTGTATGGTGTAAGAAAGTGGTCCAGTTTCATTCTTTTGCATGTTGCCATCCAGTGTTCCCAACATCATTTGTTGAAAAGACTTTCTTTTTTCCATTGGATATTCTTTCCTGCCTTGTTGAAGATTAATTGACCATATAGTTGTGGGTTCATTTCTGGGTTTCTTATTTTGTCCTTTTGACCTATGTGTCTATTTTTTGTGCCAGTACCGTACTGTTTTGATTACTCTGGCTTCGTATTGTGATGCCTCCAACTTCGCTTTTGCTTTTCAAGATTGCTTTGACTATTTGGGGTCTTTTGTGGTTCCATACAAATTTAAGGATTGTTTGTTCTAGTTCTGTGAAAAATGCTGGTGGTATTTTGATAGGGATTGCATTAAATGTGTAAATTGCTTTGGGTACTATAGACATTTTAACAATGTCTGTACTTCCCACCCATGAGCATAGGATATCCTTCCTTTTCTGTGTGTTGTCTTGAATTTCTTTCATCAGTGTTTTATAGTTTTCAGAGTAGAGCTCTTTCAACTTTAGATTAATTACTAGGTATCTTGTTATTTTTGGTGTGATTGAAAATGGGTCTTTCTTTATTTTTAATTTTTTTTTTTCCAGGGAGAGGGGTGGGAGCATGTGCATGAGCAGCGGAGGGTGGGGGGCAGAGGTAAAGACAAACAATCATAAGCAGATGCCATGCTCAGCACAGAGCCCAATGCAAAGCTCAATCTCAAAACCCTGAGATCATGACCTGAGCTGAAATCAAGAGTTGGAGGCTTAAATGACTGAGGCACCCAACCACCCCAGTGGTCTTATTTTCTTAATTTCTGTTTCTGCTGCTTTATTATTGGTGTATAGAAATGCAATAGATTTCTGTACATTGATTTTGTATGCTGAGACTTTACAGAATTTGTCTATCAGTTTTAGCAGATTTTTGGTGAAGCCTTTTGAGTTTTCTGTTTATAATATCATGTCATCTGCAATAAGAGTTTTACTTCTTCCTTACTAATTTGTATGCCTTTTCTTTTTGTTGTCTGATTTCTGTAATCAGCACTTCCAGTCCTATGTTGAGTAAAGGTGGTGAGAACGGACATCCCTGTCTTGTTCCTGACCTAAGGGGGAAAGCTCTCGGTTTTTCTTCGTTAAGGATGATGTTAGCTGTGGGTTTTTCATATACGGTCTTTATTATGTTGAGGTATATTCCCTCTAATCCTACTTTGTTGAGGGTTTTGATCATGAATGGATGTTGTACTTTGTCAAATGCTTTTTTTCCGCATCTTTTGAGAGGATCATATTGTTCTTATCCTTTCTCTTTTTGATATGATGTATCCTGCTGATTGATTTCAAAATATTGAACCAGCCTTAAAACCCAGGAATAGTGAACCACCCTTGCAACCCACTTGATCATGGTGAATGATTTTTTTTAATGTACAGTTGAATTCAGTTTACTAGTATTTTGTTGAGGACTTTTGCATCTATATTCATCAGGGAAATTAGCCTGTACTTCTTCATTTTTTTTAGGGGTGTCTTTATCTGTTTTTGATATCAAGGTAAGGCTGGCCTCATTTAGAAGTTTTCCTTCCTTTTCTATTTTTTGGAATAGTTTGAGAAGAATGGGTGTTAACTCTTCTTTAAATGTTTGGAAGAATTTGCTTGTGAAGCCATCTGGTCCTGGACTTGATTTTTGAGAGTTTTTGCTTACTGATTCAATTTCTTTGCCGGTTAACAGTCTGTTCAAGTTTTCTATTCCTGTTTCAGTTTTGGTAACTTATATGCTTCTAGGAATGTATCCATTTCTTCTAGGTTGTACAGTTGGTTGGCATATAGTTTTTCATAATATTCTCATAATTGTTTTCATTACTGTGGTGTTGGTTGTTATTTCTCCTCTCTCATTTGTGATCTTATTTATTTCAGTCCTTTCTCTCTCTTTATTTCTTTTGATAAATCTGGTGAGAGGATTATCAATTATATTGAGTTTTTAAAGATCTAGTTCCTGATTTCATTGATCTAATATTTATTTATTTTTTTAGTTTCTTTATCATTTGCTTCTCCTTTAATCTTTATTATGTCCTTTTTCTGCTGGTTTTCAGTTTTGTTTGTTGTTCCTTTACCAGCTTTTTTAGGTGTAAGATTAGGTTGTTTATTTGAGATTTTTCTTGCTTTTTGAGGTAGGCTTGTATTGCTATAAACTTCTCTCTTCGTAGAGCTTTTGCAGCATCCCAGAGATTTTGGACCACTGGGTTTTCATTTTCATTTGTTTCCACCAAGTTTTTATGTTTTATTTCCCAGTTGACCCATCCATTGTTTAGTAGAGTGTTGTTTAACCTGTTTATATGTGTGGCCTTTCCAGATATTTTCTTGTGCTTGACTTGTAGTTTCATAGCTTTGTGATCAGAAAAGATGCATGGTATGATTTCAATTTGCTTGAATTCATTAAGCTTGTTTTGTGGCCTAATATATGATCTATTCTGAGGAATGTTCCATGTGCCCTTAAAAAGAATATGTATTCTGCTGTTTTAAGAAGGAATGTTCTGAATATATCTGTTAAATCCATCTGTTCCAGTATGTCATTCAAAGCCATTATCCCTTATTGATTTTTTTGTTTAGATGATCTGCCCATTGAGATGAATGGGGTGTTAAAGTCCCCTTTTATTGTTGTATTTTTATTGACTAGTTCCTTTATGTTTATTATTAACTCTTTTATGTATTTGGGTACTAAATTGGGTGTATATTTACAATTGTTTTATCTTCTTGTTAGATTGTCCCCTTCATTATTATATAGTGCCCTTCTTTGTCTCTTTTGTACAGTCTTTATTTTAAAGCCTATTTTGTCTGAAACAAGTACTGCTGCTCTGGCTTTCTTTTGAGGTCCATTTGCATGATAGATGTTTCTTCATTGCCTCACTTTCAATGTGCAGGTATCTTTAGGTCTAAAATGAGTCTCTTGTAAGCAGTATATAGATGGACCTAGTTTTTTTGTTGTTGTTTTTTTGTTTTCTTTCTATACATTCTGTCACCCTAGGTCTTTTGATTGGAGTACTTAGCCCATTTGCATTCAAAGTGATTACTGATAGATACGCATTTATTGCCATTTTATCACTTGTTTTGTGATTGTTTCTGAAGATTTTCTCTGATCCTTTCTTCTCTTTCTCTCTTTTGTGGTTTTCCGATTTTCTTTCGCAATATATCTGGATTTCTCTTTATTTTTTGCATGTTTATGAGTGGTTTTCGATACATAGTTACCATTACATTTGTATATAGCATCTTTGGTATATAGCACTCTATATTAAGTTGATGGTTGTTTACATTTGAACACATTCTTTAATCCTTTCCTCCCATAATTTAGGTATATGTTGTTAAATTTTACATCCTTTTATTCTGTGAGTTCTTTGATTTTTTTTTACAAAAATATTCATTGTTACTGCTTTTGTGTTTCCTACCTTTATACTGTCACCTTTGTTCTCTCCTTTCCATCAGAGTCCCCTTTAATATCTCTTGCAGGGCTGGTTTAGTGGTAATGAACTCCTTTAGATTGTATTTGTCTGGGAAACTATCTCTCCTTATATTTTGAATGACAGCCTTGCTGGAGAGAGTATTCTTGGCTACAGGTTTTTCCCATTCAGCACTTTGAATATAGCATGTCACTCCCTTCTGGCTTGGAAAATTTCTACTAAAAAAAAAATCCCCTGCAAAACTTTATGGGGTTTCCCTTGTATGTTACTGCCTTCTTTTATCTTGCTGCTTTTAATTTTTGTATTACTCTATTTTGCCACTTTAATTACAATATGTCTTGGTATGGCTCTGCTTTTGTTGATTTTGTTGGAAGTTCTCTGTGCCTCCTGGATCTGGATATCTGTTCCCTTTCCCAAATTTTAGGGGGTTTTTCAGCTAATAGTTCTTCAAACATATTTTCTGCCACTTTTTCTCTCTTCTTCTTCTGGGACTGCTATAATATGAATGTTATTATGTTTGATGGAGTCACTGACTTCCCTAAGTCTATTCTCATTTTGCATCATTCTGTTTTATCTCTTTTGTTCAACTTGATTACTTTCCATTACTCTGTCTTCTAGGTCATTAATTTGTTCCTCGGCTTCTTCCAGCCTGCTGTTCATTTCATCAGGTGTGTTTCTCATTTCATTTATTGAATCATTTATCTCTGCAATGTTATCCCTTATCTCTGTGTTAAAGGTCTCACTCATGTTTTCCACTCTTTTCTCAAGTCCAGTGAGTATGCTTATGATCATTGCCTTAAATAGTCCCTCAAGCATGTTACTTATGTGCATTTCACTTACATTTCTGGCTATGACCTTGTCCTATTCTTTCATTTGGGACAAATTTCTCTGTCTTCTCCCTTTGTTTGAGTCTCTGTGATTGTTTCTCTGTGTTAGGAAATTCAGCTATGTTTCCTGTTTTGAGGGAATGAACCTATGAAGAAGAGGTCTCTAGTGCCCTGTGGTGCAGTGTCCCTTGTTCCTCAGGGCCTGGTGCTTCTTGAGGTGTCTCCAATGGGCACTGTGTGTGCTCTGCTGATTTTTCCTGGCCACTTTATCCTTCAGAGAAATCATGTGCAGAAGTTTTCTTTGTATGTTGCGGGCTGTGTTTGTTACCTTGCCCGAATGTGCTGTTTTACTAGGTGTATTCTGGTCTGCTCATGCAATGAGACCTGTTGCCACTGCAACCTGAAGTGAGGTCTTGCAAGACTCCTGAGTCAGGAGAGAAGGTGTGAGCAAGGGTTTGGGCTGGTCTTCTGTGGGAGGGGGCCTGATGCATTGGGACTGAGGCAAGAGTGACTGGGAAGGGTAGTTTCACCAGAGCGTATGAATGGGACTTGGTGTAAGCAAGTTAGGTAGCAAGTGTTGGCTCTGTACTCGTTCTCACAGGTGGTGTGTGCTTGTGCAGAAGTGTTGGGGAGGGAAATGGCTTCTTCCAGTTTCTTCATTCCCAAAAGGATCTCTCCATAAATGCTATCTCTCTGGGACATGCTCTGAGATGAGCTAATAACCTCCTCACTGTGTGCCGCAGGCACTCTTCAAATCACTGTTCCCACACTGTATGTCCATGGGCTCTTTTCCCTGCCTTTTCTCCAATAACAACTGCCCCAATGCCCGCAGGCTCTCCTTGACGCAAGACCGCTGTCCTTTAAAACTCTAGTCTTTAAGCCCCAGTGGTTGCAAAAACTCAAAAAAATTGGCCCCTCTTGCTTTCTAAGCCAACTGTTATGGTGATTTGTCTTCCTTGTGGGGGTTCCCCTGTGTGCTAGTCTGTCTCTAGCCCTTTTATGTGAACTGCAGCTCCCTCCCCACTGATTTAACTATGATCTGTTTCTCTCCAAAGCTGTACCTCCACACTTCCTGCCTTCTTCAATTGCGGCCCCTTCTCTACCTTTAGATGTGGAGTTTGTTCTGGGGTATTCAGGATGATTTGATACTTGTCTAGTTCTCTTCATGGGACAAGGTGAGCCTAGGGTCTTACTATTCAGCACCATCTGAACCCCATCCCCAAAAGTTTGAATGAAGGCTTATGCAAAAGATGGGAAGTGATTTAGTGCCTCCACAGAAATAGTAATGCTAACTTAAAACAAGACAAGATAGGTGAATGGTCCATTCAGAAATAAGGTGGTTAAGACCTTACCCATGGTTGCAGGAATTTACAACCAAACAGAGAGCAGAATATTTGGCTATAAATTCGTGTCACAGAAAAATATTCAAATAAGTGGAGAAAGGATTTGAAAAAGGCACCCCATAATAAAATAGATTTGTAGAATACTTTAACTTCAAAATTCCACAATGGTACCTTTCTTGTCCATGTTTGCTGAAAGGTTTGCATTGTCCAGAACTCTCATTGACAGCATACTCTTTTTCCATTCTTTAAAATTTGAAGAACCACCTCCAACAAAGAGCAGGTATACTTTTCACTCTTCCACTCTTCTCTTCTGTTGGATGAATAATAACAAAGAAATGGAAGAAGAATAAAAGCTTACCATAGCTGCCAAACCATTGACTTTGTGATAGTTCATGTTTATGTAAACTTCAGACAAAATTTTGTGCTACTAAGAAAAATAAACATACTTTGAGGATGTTTTAAAATTCAAATCAAGGACAGTGTTCCAAGATGTGATCTACTTGTTCAAGTTCTGCTGAAATTTCAAGTCATAAGTGGATGGAGAAAACAAGGATGGGCATAGAAATCAGAAACATTAAGAGAAGCATTTTTAAGAGCATGGTGTGTAGTAGGAAAACCAAATTGCAGGGGTAATTGAATGAAAGTCACTGCTTCCAAAAAATAGAGGAATGCAATGCATATGCGGAGGTCTGTAAGGATGAGAAGAAATTCTAGTATAATTTTTTTTAAAGCATCTCTTTTTAGAGTAAGGTAAGTTAGAAGTAATAAACATTAGAGGTTGTTTGTTGGATTATGAAGATGAGTCTCAAAGAAAGTGAAAAAAATTAAATTGAGATTACAGGCTTGGGGTCTAAATAGATTATCAGCTGAGAAGGGAGAACAGTAGACATTTAGAAGGGATAGAATTAAGCATTAATCTACTCAAATAATATACCATAAATATCTATTTAGTGTATAGATCTTGTCAAGGAACATTGAGTTACATAAGCTTACGCTTCCCACAGATCATGGTTTTATCAGAATTTATCATCTAGAAGGGTCAGAATATCTTGAAAGATTAAATAATAACACATTAGTGAAGTGGTCAAAACAAACAAGTGTATTACTCATAATAGGTCAGGCTCTGTTGATATAACATGTCCATTCAGACTCTCAAGTGTTTAATATGAAAGGCAAAGATAAAGCCTGGGAAACTCCCCTCTCTCACAATAATTAAGAAATTACTGCATTAGGGGACAAGAGGAAGGGAGCAGATACAGGGGCACCTGGGTGGCTCAGTCGTTAAGCGTCTGCCTTCGGCTCAGGTCATGATCCCAGGATCCTGGGATCGAGCCCCGCATCGGGCTCCCTGATCGGAGGGAAGACTGCTTCTCCCTCTCCCGCTCCCCCTGCTTGTGTTCCCTCTCTCGCTGTGTCTCTCTCTGTCAAATAAATAAATAAAGTCTTTAAAAAAAAAAGGGGGGAGTAGATACACAGTCTCTCAGCAGCCCTGGCTTAAAATGAAATATACACTACATGTCTGCTCAAAGTTTTGCAAGGGAGGCTGGGGAAACTTAGAGAATAGATAACATGTTCTCAGTACTAATTAAGAGCCTTCTTTTGAAGGCACATTTTTTGGTTCTGCATATACAGCAGTTAATAAAACAAAATAAAACCCCTCCCTTCCTTAATAAACTTGTTACTGTGAATAAGCTGTTCATTGCATAGGACCTTTAAGGAAGCATGGGATTGGCATTATCATCAACTGTCCTACTGAAAATTGGCCCAAAATGAATATAATTCTAGTAATAATCAAAGCTGATGATGAAGACTTTGGTAAAGTGTGGCTGGGTTTATGAATCTTATTATTATGTCCTTGCTTCTATTTCACCATTACTTTTTGGTTTTAGCTATATAAGAATTTGAGGTTTTCATTTTGTTTTGTTTTGTTTTTTAATTGCTTTGGTTTTTTCTCACTTATTTGTCTTGCTAAACGTGCTTCTCAATTTTTTCTCTAATAGATATCATAAAACTTTTAATTAGGATATTCAAATCCACATGCTATTAGCATATGAATAGATTCAATTTTATTCACTCTATAGAGTGAATACAATGTTTATTCTATGGTTCCAGACATAGTAATATTTTTTTAAAAAATTAAAAAAATACTGAATGCTATTCTGTATGCCTCTATATTTTTATGACTTGTGTAACTGAATATTATAGTCCCACAACTGCTTCTACATCTTCCTATACAACATCTTCATGATGTACATTCCTCAAAATTATTGGCTATGAGAAAAAGTAAAACTCATAATGATGAGTACTTTGCACAGCTCAAAATTTGATGTTTGCTAAATAAATAACTTGTATGTCAGCCAAACAATTGTCCATGATAAAGATATAGTGAGGATGTTGAAGAAAGAATAAAGATATGTGGAATCTTTCTAACTGGACGATATAAAGAATGTGGTTTTGCTAAGCAACCTGATTTCTCAGTTTTATGTGTGTATGTTATCACTATTTCTATCACTTCTACATCTTTACTTTTTAAAATTTTCTTTGATGCAGTCATTTTTTCTGAGTTTGTTTGTGTGCTGATAACCTGATAATTAATGCTTGATGACTAGTAAAACAAATCAACCTGTCTGAATATAAAACACTATTCACAAGTAATTTAAGCACTTAGGTTAATACCTGAGGGAAAAATACAAGAGGTTTTAATTACTCATTCCCAAATAGTTCTCAGAAAGTCTCCACTTAAGTGTACCAAACTATCCCTTGCATGAGGACAGCGTAATAAGCAAATAAAAAACTGCCACAGCTGTATATTTCGAAGAAAATTTTTACATTTTAGGAACAAATGAGCTGTCTTTAAGTAGAAATCAACCTACTGTCACATTTGAAAAACACTATCCTCCTTTATACAAACCATGTATCAATAGAAGCCCTCTCTTTATATGGAAACTATGCTCTGCTTTCAAAATGCAGTATAAAGTTATATTACTTAGAGTCCTAGTAGAAATGCCCAGAAAATTATAATGCTCAAAAAAGTGCAAATCTACATTAAAGGTTTGTAAATAATTGTGTGTGCTTATTCCCTACTATGTCTTACAAATATTTTTATATGGTATTATAAAGAAAGAGGTAAATTTATATGCCCAAAAGTCTACATTAAACAGTCCAAAGTGCAATATGAATGCCAAGACCATTTCTACATATACACCGTCTTTCACCAACTACATTGTGTTCATTGATTCTGGGCCAACCTCTTTATAGTAGTGATTCTTAACTCCACAAGCACAAGAGAAGGAAGGACACAAAGATCTGCTTTCAACAGGCCAAATCTTTCCAGGAACTGTTTTTGTATTGCTCATGAACAGAAAATGTTTTTATTATTATTATTATTATTATTATTATTATTACAATTTTAAATTAAAAAAAAGTAGAGCCTGAGACATTTATGGCTCAAAAAGCCTAAAATATTTAGTATTTGACTAGATACAGAAAGTTTTCTGATCTC
This sequence comes from Callorhinus ursinus, assembly GCF_003265705.2. Classification (NCBI taxonomy): domain Eukaryota; kingdom Metazoa; phylum Chordata; class Mammalia; order Carnivora; family Otariidae; genus Callorhinus; species Callorhinus ursinus. The sequence goes on along the minus strand of NW_027397122.1, from coordinate 1,532,690 downwards.
TGCTTCAACTGGGGAAAATTCTTTACTATTACCTCAATAAAAGTTTGTATCTAAAAGGTCCAGGAAAATGGCTAACATATACAATTTAATCCAATACAGTTTAATAGAATTTAATTCCATGTAGCATATTGGTTTCAATTATTTATTATTTGCAAGGCACCTGGGAAAACTAGAAACCACAGTAAATGCCAAAATGAGTAGACTACACTTACCATTCATACACTTTAGAAAAGAGAAATAAGACAAATAAAATAATAGTAATAAAATAAAAGGTACAACATGATTCATAAAAGTAGACATATTTAAGTAGCTATTGGCAAAAACATGATGGGAAAAAAAGACTAATCTATATCCAGAGGTATAAGTAAAGTCACTTGGGATTGAGATATTACTTGAGACAAATGTGGTAAAAAGTATAATTTTAGTCTACAAGAGATGAGGCAGAAGTAGAGCATCCCTGCAGAGGAAATTGTGGGTAAAAGGCAAAAATGTGATAAACTGCAATTAGGGCAAATATGGATAGTAGAGTTCTGAAATAATGGATTAATGCTATAGTGAACATTAGGGGCTGGCCAAATTTTTCTGTTAAGACACAGAATGTTTTGGCCTTTGTAAGCCATAATACTGTCTCTATTCCAATGATCGAACTCTGTAGTTACATCATGAATGTTACCATTGACAGTATGAAAATAATAAGAATTCTGTGTCCCAATAAAATATTATTTACAAAAGCAGTGATATGGATTTGATCTATGGGTTATAGTTTGATGAATCCTGATGTGCAGAACCAAAAAAGAAAACATATTCATTAGGCAATAAGGATCTTTTGTACATTCGTGATCAGGGCCATAATACACGTTAAGGATGCATGTAGTCAGTGATCCTTAAAATTAGGAATACAGACACATAGTTCTATGCTATCTTACCTTGTTTTCACACAGGAGTTTATTCATAAATTATTTTAATCACACAAGACATGATGTAATTTGGTGTCAATGTAATCAACAATTGTTAACAATACAATGGGTGCTATAGGTGTTCAGAAACAAGAAAAATTGCTGTGATGATTAATATTATGTGTCGACTTGTCTAGACTATGGTGTCCAGTTGGTCAAACACTAGAATGGATGTTGCTGTGAAGTTGTTTTTAGATATGATTAACATTTAAATCAGCAGACTTTGAGTGAAAGTAGATTATCCTCCATAATATAAGTGGACTTCATCCAATCAGTTGAAGGTCTTGAAAGCAAAGACTGAGGTTTTCCAAAGTACAAGAAATTTAGCTTCAAGAGTCCAGCATGGAAATCCTATGGGTTTCAAATCCTGTGGAATGTGGATTCAAGACTGTACCACTAACTCCTTTGACGTTCCAACTGCCACCTTGCCCTGTGAATTTCAGACTTGCCAGATGCTGCACAATTCCATGATCCAATTCCTTAAAAATAAATCTCTCGAGTGGCTCAGTAGGTTAAGCCTCCAACTATTGATTTTGGCTCAGGTCATGATCTTAGGGTTGTGGAGTCAAGCCCTGCATCAGGCTCTGTGCCCAGCATGGAGTCTGCTTGCCCCTCTCTTCTCTCTCTCTCTCTTTATCATAAATAAATAAATAAATAAATAAATAAATAAATAAATAAATCTCATGATAGATAGTTGGATAGAGGATAGATACGGATGGATGGGTAGATGTAGGTATACAGATAGGTAAAGGTAGAGATAGAGACAGAGACATGGATGTAGGTATCAATATCTCCTACGGTTTCTCTTTCTCTGAAGAGGTCTGACTAATACCATCACCATTCATTGAATAAGATTCAAAGATGGAAGGAAACTCAGACAGGGAGTGTAGGTATTAAACTTGAAAACTTCTTTAGAATTAGAAAAAAAAAAAGCCGACAATGTGATGGATTTGATTTTTAGGTTTTTCTCAAAAAATGTTCTTGCCTCCAAACAACCAAAAGTAATTATGATACTCATTCTAAGAAGTCCATGTTAATCATATGCCAAACCAAATACATCATAAGGAAGTAATACTACAGACTAATTTCTTATGAATTTAGATGAAAAAATGTTCAGCAAAATACTTGCCAACCAAATTAGTCAACATATAAAAATAATCATACACCTTGGCCAAGTGGGATTTATCCCAGGATGCAAGGTTGGCTTAACAACCAAATATAAATTAATTTAACATACCGTATCTTTAGAATAAAAAACAAAATAAATCATCATTATCTAACTAATGCAGAAAGAGCATTTGAAATACTGTAACATCCTTTCATGATAAAAGCATGAAATATATACATACATACTATAAATAGGGGAGGAAACTTCACCTAATAAAGGGCATCTATGAAAAACCTAGCATCACATGTAATGGTGAAAGATTGGATGCTTTCCCCCTATAATCAAGAACAAGACAAAAATGTCGCTCTCGCCACTTTTATTCACCCTTTTACTGGAAGTTCTAGACAAAATTTTAAACAAGAAAAAGAAAAAGCCTTCAGATGAGATCAGGTGCATTCAGGGTGCTATGGCCGTAGATAGCAGGAAGGGAAAAATGAAGGGGGGGGAATCAGAGGGGGAGATGAACCATGAAAGATGATGGACTCTGAGAAACAAACTGAGGGTTCTAGAGGGGAGGGGGTGGGGGGATGGGTTAGCCCAGTGATGGGTATTAAGGGGGGCACGTTCTACGTGGAGCACTGGGTGTTATGCACAAACAATGAATCATGGAACATTACATCAAAAACTAATGATGTAATGTATGGTGATTAACATAACATAATAGAAAAAAAAAGCCTTCAGTTTGGAAAAAGAAAGTAAAAGAATCTCAATTTACAGATGATATGGTCTTGTATGTAGAAAACCTTAAGGAATCAACTAAGAAGCTGTTCCAACTAATAAACATGTCCTTTAGGGGGCGCCTGGGTGGCTCAGTCTTTAAGCGTCTGCCTTCGGCTCAGGTCATGATCTTGGGGTCCTGGAATCGAGCCCCGCATCGGGCTCCCTGCTCAGCGGGAAGCCTGCTTCTCCCTCTCCCACTCCCCCTGCTTGTGTTCCCTCTCTCGCTGTGTCTCTCTCTGTCAAATAAATAAATAAAATCCTTAAAAAAAAAAAAACCAACATGTCCATCAAGGTTGCAGAATCCAAGGTTGGTATAAAAAATCAATGGTGTCTCTATACTGCAGCATGAACAGTATGAAATAGAATTAAGAAAACAATAATATTTACAATAACTTCGGAAAAGAATAAAATAGGAATAAATGTAACAAAAAAGGACAAAGCATAGGGGAAACTATAAAATATTGTTGAAAGTAAAGATGGTCTAAAGAAATGGAAAAAAATTCCATCAGAAGAATTAATATTAAGACAGCAATACTCTCAAATTGATCTACAGACTTAATCTCTATTAGAATTCCACCAAATTTTTGTAAAAATTGCTAAACAATATGAGTCCATATGGAATTGTAACGGACTCATGAGAGCCAAAACAATCCTGAAAAAGAAGAACAAAAAGAGGACTCAAATTTCTTGATTTCACAACAAGCAATGGTAATCAAGACAAAGTGGCCCAGGTATACTAGGATAGACCTATATATTAATGTAATTGAATTGAAGGTCCAGAAATAAACCTATGCATCTATGATTAACTTATTTTTAACAATGGTGCCAGGATCTTTGAATGGGCAAAGGATAGTCTTTGAACA
>NW_027397122.1:1502233-1523983 GCF_003265705.2 Callorhinus ursinus | reverse complement strand
AAAAAAGGAAAAAGGGAGAGAATGTGATCAGGCAGGAGACTAGAACAAAGCCATACACTAGTGATTTAGGGTATATTTTGATCTGTTAGAAGAAACTGTACCTCAAAATTTTAAAGAGAGAACAACTTATATATATATGCCAAAAATAAGGGTAACTACTATGAAGGGATAAAATATGACTCTAAAAATGAAAAATGAAAAATGTTTTTTTTTTTTTAAAAAGGGATTGATAAGATGTTGGTTAAAAAAAGGGGAAAATAAAAATAAAAAAAACAGTCAACAAAAATTAACGTTGATGAAATAATGAATCATGGTTAAAAAAAAAAAAAAAAAGCCATGAATCTATGTGCAGTATTCCCCTAGCGCTGGAGTTCTCCCGTTCTCCTTGATCGATCAACTTGGTCTTGGCTTGCTGGCTGTTTGTGCTGATCTTCTGGGGGAGGGGCCTGTTGCTGTGGTTTCCAAATGTCTTTGCCGGAGGCGGAATTGCCCCGCCCTTGTCAGTCCGGGCTAAGGAAGCTGCTCCGGTTTGCTCTCAGGAGCTTTTGTTCCCTGCAAGCTCTCCGTACAGCCTTGGAGGACCAGGGCAGAAATGGTGGCCTCCCAATCTCTACCCGGAGGAGCCGAGAACTCGGGGCCCCGCTCCTCAGTGTGCCCCCAGAGAAAAGCAGTCACTTCCGTGTCCCCGGTCTCCGGCCGCACCCCGTGCTCACCCGGCCTGTGACCGAGCGTTGCTATCTCTGGCACCCGACCCCGCGCAGAGTCTCCAAACCCAGCAGATCCCTGCAGTGCGTTCCCGCACCGCTCCTCCCCGGGAAGGAAGGGGAGTCTCCCCGGATCTGCCGCCTGCTGGGTCCCTGCTGGAGGAGCCGTGCCCCGACTGGGCCGCGGGTCACAGTCTATGGCAACCCCGAGCTGAGAGCCCGCGACTCTGCTCCGTCTCTGCAGCCGGCTTCCCCGCTCCGATACCTGGGAGCTCTGGCGCACTCAGGCACCCCCGGTCTCTCTGTGACCCCGAGGGTCCTGAGACCACACTGTCCCGGGAGGATTCCACCCCCCGCTTAGCCACTGCAGAGATGTCCCTCCACGGAGCCAACTTCTAAAAGGTCTGATTTTGTGCTCCGCGGCTCTAGCACTTGCCAGAAGCGGCCGGCGGAGGCCCCTCCCCCGCCGTCTATCCTCCCGAATATCGCCTGGGATTCACTTCTCCGCACGTCCTACCTTCCAGAAAGTGGTCACTTTTCTGTTCAGAGAGTTGTTGCTACTCTCTTCTTCGGTCTCCTGTTGAGTTCGTAGGTGTTCAGAATGGTTTGATCCCTATTCAGCTGAATTCCTGAGACCAGATGAAATCTAGGTCTCCTACTCCTCCGCCATCTTGCTCCGCCCCCAAAACTATTTTTAAAAAGAAATAGATATAACTCTTTATGACTTGGGATTTTAGCAATTGATTGGGTATGGCACCAAATCCAAGACCAACAAAAGAAAAAATAGATGAATTTGACTCACCAAAATTAAAAAAAAAAAAAAAACTTTTCTGCTTTAAACAGCAGGCACTATTAAGAAAGTAAAAGATAGTTCACAGAATGAGAGAAAGTAATTGCTAATCGTATACCTGGTAAGGGACTTACCCAGAATCTGAAAAGAACAGATCCAACTCCAAAGTAAAAAGACACCTAATTAAAAAATGGGCAAAGATTCTGAATACTCGTGTCTCCAAAAAAGAAAAACAAATGACCAAAAAACACAAAAAGATGCTCCAAATCATTAGTCATTAGGAATATGCACATCAAAAGCACACTATGATATTATTTTGAACCCTCTAGGATGGCTAGAATCAAAAGCCAGATAATCACAGTGAATAGGAAGAGGCTTATGGGTGAAAACTTCTGCTTACACTCCAACTCCCCCAAATTTAAACAGAGGGGAAATAAAATTACAGTCACTTCCTGCTGCAAGAACCAGAAACCAAATTTATCCAGCTACTGCTTGAGTTAGAATCTGAGGAAAGAAATAATCATGCAATCAGAATCTGTGCCAAGTCACCCAGGGACTTAGGAGCTGAATTACTTGTAACTCCATCATTTGAGTCCTGTGCCTTCGGTGGAGGACTGGGGTTGAATTAGGAGAGGTGAGGGAAGTCTGAACTTAGGGAAAGGGTGAAAAATCCATCACACACACACACACACACACACACACACACACACACACACAGGGGAAGATCCTAATCAAGATGAAATTGTGAACTAAAATTTCAAAATGTTAGGAAAGTTACATTGTGAAAAGTAAATTAAACAAATTCAACAAAGAATACATTTTATTCTGAAGGACTTTAAGAAAAACGCTTTAAAACACATATATTTAAAATGCCCAGATATGTCTGCCAACCTTTATTTCCCCCTCCGTACAGTGGCCAAGTAGCAGATGCAGCCTTTCACAGATCTTCCTGACGGAAGGACACTCTCCATTCTCCATACTGTGAACACAGTAATCCAACACGAGGAAGGGACCTCTACTGACCAGACACCGGTTTTTGCCGGCCAACAGTTTTGTAACTGAACTAACATGAGTTCTCCCCTTGGTGAGTTACAGGTAGAGACTACACCAGGTGATGGTGTCACACAAAGGAAACCTTATTTGCAGTAAATAAGGAGATCACGGGGAAAACTTCCAAAGCCCTGACTCCCCTTCTCAAGAGCAGGAGTCAATGGGTTACTTTTTTTTTTTTTTCTTTAAGATTTTATTTATTTATTTGGGCAGAGGGAGAGAGAGAAGCAGACTCCCCGCTGAGCAGGGAGCCCGACGTGAGACTCCATCCCAGGACCCTGGGATCGTGACCTGAGCCGAAGGCAGTTGCTTAACCGACTGAGCCACCCAGGTGCCTCTGAATGGGTTACTTTTTTTAGGGTTGCAATAAATATTTGGAAAGAGAAGCTTTGTTATCACAGGTAGATGCAGGCATAAAGTTGCACAGGTACTTAGAAAACATGTCTGTCCAGGCATCTTGTTATGGTAATGAAGCTTGTGCCCCTCCCGGGGCAGAGACTTGAACATTATAGTGTCCAACCAGGAGAAGAGGCTATGGGCAGGCTCCAGCATAAAATGGACGGGGTCCTGGCCTCCTTTATCTCAGCTAAGTGCCCTGCTGACTTTTGAAACAGCATTGGGAGTTCTCTTAGGGATTTATTGTTTCTGATAGTTAGGCTAGAGACTTGTTATTTTCTGCATTCTTTTTGTTCCTTTAAAATCCTTAACTCCTGAGGCTTTTGCATTTCTTTCTAATTCTGACAACCTCCTAGAAAGTTCTGCAAGAACTGTGCTCTGGCAAGTAGGGCAAAGATCACAGAAAATAGCTGGGGCCCTAAAATGACTTCTCTTGTGCCAGAAAACTAGATCTTATCTTTCTTTTTTCTGGGGAGCCCTAACTCTTTCTGCTTACAGATGGAGGTTGCCACCATGGTCATAGTCTACAGCTTCCAGAAAGAGTCCTCCCTGTATTTAGTGCTACATCAAACAATCATCAGGAAGCCCTCCCTCCAATCATTTTGCTTAGACAGGTGTTGGTGACAGGTGATTTGCACCAAATGTCACATACCTCTACACTCATACCCACCCCCAAATGCTATAAAAAGATGGCTCTTCAAACTAACATTTCCGAACTCCCTCACAAAAAAACCCATGGGATAAAGGCCCTCTTTACTTTGGTTTTATTTGCATATCAAGAAGTGACCTTATTCCTGTGCCCAAGCAACCTCAAAGTCTCTTCCATGAGGTGGCTGGGAAAAGAGTCCTCGAAGAGATAGAGCCAAGGCAAGAAATCATACAACCACATACAGGGGGTTATAAATGAAGAACTGTAGAATTGGAACAGAAAAGCAAAAAGGAATACAGGAAATTGAAAATGTTGTCATTTAAATTAAAAGCTCATTAAATCGATAAATTGGAGGATGCTTAGACAAGTCCATGTGTGAACCCAGAGCCCTGGCCCTGGACAACCATACAAGGCCATACAGCAGCAATTTGTGGTTCTAGTTCTCTTAGGGAATTTACATAATTCCTACAGAATGGGGTAGATGAAAAGTGTGAGATCCCTCAGAGATCTTATACTTTGTGCTGCCTCCTGAAAATACCACATGTGTTCTCTCTTGTATCATCTTTTTTAAAGGACATGGGAAACATGTTTTCCACTGTTCTATTAAAATACAAAATTTGGGCGCCTGGGTGGCTCAGTCGGTGAAGCGACCACCTTCGGCTCAGGTCATGATCCTGGAGTCCCGGGATCGAGTCCCACATCGGGCTCCCTGCTCGGCGGGGAGTCTGCTTCTCCCTCTGACCCTCCCCCCTCTCATGTGCTCTCTCTCTCTCTCTCACTCTCTCTCTCAAATAAATAAAAATCTTAAAAATAAAATAAAATATAAAATAAAATAAAATAATACAAAATATACCTACATGCCCTTCCTGTCAATCATCCTGGCTGTTTGTGGCAAAAGCAATGAAGATTGTCCTCACAGAGCTGGATTGGAGACAACCTGTTCACACATGCAATGAAAAAGCAGGCTGATGGTGGGGTGCCTGGCATGCAAGGATGGGGTAAAATGGATTTCCTAGTTTGGCTCAAATATTTCAGATACTTGAAAGGGAAAGATCTCAGATCTCAGTACTAGAAGCTCCTGGTAGTTCGTGCCAGTATATTAGTTATTATTTCATTGAGTCTGAATATAAAATAAAGGGTTTGTTATAGAAAACCATTTGACAAATGTTTGCCTCATAGAATTCTGAAATGTTTTCTCACTTTTTTATGAAAAGGATTTATTAAGTTTTTAAATTATTAAGATTAGTATATTAATCTATTCAGTCTTAGACTATGGGCTTGGCACATATTAAATTTTTGATATTTGACCAATGGGCTTGGCAAATATTAAATTTTTGATATTTGACCAAAGATTCAAAATATTTGAGTATTCTGGTGCATTCACCTACACGGTATCTGTGCCCCCACCTACTCTGATCTTCATCCCTGGGTGTTTATACCTCTCTACCTTTCCTCCTCTTGAGTGTTAGAGGGATCTTTAACTTTCTTCTAACAAAAGAATATGGCAAAGAAATGAGATTTCACTTCCGTGATTAAGTTACATCATAGGCCTGTCAGATAGCTAATTCACTCTAGGGAACCTCTCCTTAGCTGACTTTGGAGAAATAAGCAATTATGTTGGAAGGCCTACATGGCAAGGATCTGCAGCTGGCATCTAAGAGCTGGGGGCACTCTCCAGCTGACAATGTAACCAAACTAATGTGAGTTTGCCCTTTGGTGAGTCACAGATGGAAACTATACCAGGTGGAGTTGTCTCACAAAGGAAATTTTACTTGTAGCAAACAAGGAGATCATAGGGTATAACTGTTCCAAAGTCCCACATGACTCCTGGAGCAAGGGTGAATGGGTTCCTTTTGGAGCCTTGTCATCGTATATAGAAGTGAGTATAGCGTTGTGCAAGTTCCTTAAGAAAACATGCTTATAGGGGCACCTGGGTGGCTCAGTAGTTAAGCATCTGCCTTCGGCTCAGGTCATGATCCCAGGCTCCTGGGATCGAGCCCCGTGTCGGGCTCCCTGCTCAGCAGGGAGTCTGCTTCTCCCTCTCCCACTCCCCCTGCGGTGTCCTCTCTTCTGCTGTGTCTCTCTCTCTCTGTCAAATAAATAAATAAATAAATCTTAAAAAAAAAGAAAACATGCTTATACATATTGTATGTTATGTAAATGAGGCTTGTGTTACTCCTTGGGTGCAGATTTTAGTAATATAGTGAGAAAGGTAATTGGTAACTGTCAGCCATTCTAGGGATCACTTCATGGTCTCTCTGTGCAAACTCGAGTTGGGAGTTGATCTCAAACTGGTCTGGGTGGCCTGGGCTGCCAGAACTCTTTATCCGGGTAGTTATTGCTTGAGGGGTAGTTTCTGTTTCCATCATGGGATGCTATGCCCCTCACGTCTTTTGCTTGAGTTAAGAACTTGGCTGGAAAGAGAAACTTAAGGAAAAATGTGGGGCCAAAGATCAGTGGGTACAAGCAGGTGAGCAGTAAAGGTCAGGTCTGCAGGGTCCAGATGATGACACAACTAGCAGGAAACTGGTGCTTTCAGTGTGTTGCTGATGTCAGGAAATGAATCCCCCCCCAGAAGCTGAGAGAATGTGGAAGGGGTTTTTTCCCAGCAGAGCCTTCAGATGAGATGCAGCCTGGCTGACACCTTGGTTGCTGCTTTCTGATACCCTGCACAGAAGACCCAGCCAAGCTGTCACTGGACTCCTGACATAGTGCTGTGAGATAAAAAATGTGTGTTGTGAGAGAAGCCCGAATCCTACCAGGCTTTTGAATAAATATGAAATTTGCCTTTTTGTGAGTTCAAAGCGTTTCTTTCGAATGTAACTGATAAGAATTTAGTTCTTGCTTTTTCCTTTTCTGTGTGTGTTATTTTAAAAATGTAGTGTGTTCCAAAAGTTCTTCTGGATTCCCAAAATCCAAAGAAATTTTTTTCAATTTTCCCTTAGAGAAGAAAACTTCAAAGAGAAATATTTAAATGAAATGTACTTACTTTCTATTAGTCAACCATGTAGTCATACTGAGAATTTTAAAAAAAATGTTATAAATAGAAAGCTAAGTATTTTACATGCTGGAGTTTGAGTTTGGGATCACAACATATCTCATGTGCAGAATCACGCTGGTTCCAAGGAAGCTGAGCTACACGGAACAACTTCCGTGACACGCATGTGGTACTTGAAAAGATCTTCAAGATGTGGCCAGGAAGAAACATCTCATTGTCTTGCCATTGCTGAATCAGTCATATTTAAACATAAAAAGAGAGTTGAATATGTAAAATGCAACATAAGCAATATTTGCATCTTTGAAGGGAGGAAGGTAGAAAAGTAGGTTAGGCTTTTATCATGAATGAATCCCAACAGAGAATGTTGTATGTGAAAACTGGAACACATGTTTAGAGGTCTTTCCTCCTTGGGAATTAGATCTGGTCTCTGCTAAGACAGAGAGGTCAGGCTCTGCTCCTTCTTTCCTTTTAGGTCTTTGGACAGATGTATTTAAACTTTCTTTTTTTCTTTTTTTTAAAATTTTTTATTGTTATGTTAATCACCATATATTACATCATTTGTTTTGGTGTACTGTTCCATGATTCATTGTTTGTTCATAACACCCAGTGCTCCATGCAGAATGTGCCCTCCTTAATACCCATCACCAGGCTAACCCATCCCCCTACCCTCCTCCCTTCCCTACCCTCCTCAGTTTGTTTTTCAGAGTCCATCATCTCCTGGTTCGTCTCCCCCTCTGACTTACCCCCCTTCATTCTTCCTCTCCTGCTATCTTCTTCTTTTTCTTTTTTCTTAAAATATGTTGCGTTATTTGTCCCAGAAGTACAGATCTGTGATTCAACAGTCTTGCACAATTCACAGCACTCACCGTAGCACATATATTTAAACTTTCTTAAATAATCACATTATACTGTCCAAATATGGATGTCATGAAGGATGAGAAACTTCAGAAGAAAGGCTACCAGAGATAATTCACAAATGATGGGGGAAAAAATGGAACCTCAGTGAGGAATCCTTGCTTTGGCTTCAATGTAAAATTAAATGTGATTGAAAAACCTGATTGTACAAAGAGACATGACTGAAAGTTAAAAGGAAGAAGACAGCTTAATCAGATTGAAATGGTAGCAAGAAAACTTAATGAGAACATCACCCAAGAGATTGATAAACACTGTTTTTATGAGTACCATTGCAGATACAATTAGTAACTAGAATAGTGTAGGTCCCTGATCCACCATGACTGGGCGGCCTTCTAAGAAGGTGTTCTCAGATGACACAGCAACAAAGGGGAATGATGTGTGATGACAGAGACAAGGAGGGAAGTTATGCAGCTGCGAGTGAAGAAATACCAAGGTTAAACATCAGAAACTAAGAGAAAGTCCTGAATCCGATTCTTGCCCAGATACTTCAAGAGAGCCTGGACCTCTCTGAACCTTGACTTCTTATTTTCGTTGCTGTTTTAAGCCACCCAGTATTTTGTTGTGATAACGCAAGGAAACCTAAAAGGAATATTAATGTTTTTTCCTAAGTATTGTAATTTAGCTGCAACAGAATTCATAAAGGACCCTGAACAGTGTACTTTAGAAGCCAGACAGGTTCAGAAAAAGACTGGCTATGAAAAGATTAAGACCACTGAGTTGTTTGAATTTAAGAAACTTTACTTAGTTTTATTTTCCAATATGGTCCTCCAATCCTGTTCTTTCTGATGATGTTTACTACTGCCTCTGTTGGCATTTAACTTATTTTTTTTCCTGAGTGGCTCCAACCAATGAGTGTGTGTGATTTGAAATTCATAAGTTATGGTAAAATCACAACTAGCTGGATATCAAATAATGCTATTTCCAGCTGTCTGGACCAATAGGTGTCTCTCATGATAGGAGAAACTTCATTAGGAGATATTCCATGTTCACTTTTATTCTTCCAAATAACTAAATTAAATTAGTAATAATGATATTGAAGAAATAATTGTATATAACATATAGTGGGTGCCTAACAGCCAGTTATTTTTAGAGTGCTTTATGTGACATACTTGCATACACTTAAAACTTATGATAGTGTTATAAGGCATGGTCTATTACACCATTTTTGAAATTAAGAAACTGAGGCACAGAGAGTTTTGATAACTTGCTCAACATCACTGATCAGAAAAGCAGCAGACCCAGGAATTGATCCAGGTACAATAACTTCAGAGCCCAGTTATTCAACCATTAAATTTTACTCTATAATGAAGCTGCCTTACGTGTCAGTACATAAGATATAGTGGGTTCACTTTCACTGCTTAACCCAAGAGACTTAGACTTCTGTACATGGCAGGTCCTACGAAATTATCTGGCTTTGCCTTAAGAGACAGTGAGTGCCACATTGGCTCACTACACTGATGTGAGTAAATAATGAACAATTCTAACACTAGGTCAAATGTGTTTCATCATTTTAAGTAAACCCACTGTACTTACTATTAATTCTTCTGAAAGGACTATGGCCTACAAAGTTATGGGGATTCTATAACAGTATTTATTTATTTGTTTAATAAAATGGTGCTCTCATAAGGGTGAGCGTATGATCCTGTGGCTCAATGAGAGTGATGTGCTTAATTTCTAGGTCATGTTAATCTGGAACCACCTGACATGGCGTCTTTTATTTTGTGCTCTAGGATATGTCAATCTAAGGGGAGGCCATGGAATTGGATATTATATGAACCTAACCAACAATGTAAATACAAATTAATAACAAATTTAATACTGTAGATAGCAAGCTCTGAGCTGTAAACATAAAAACACCCATTCCTGGAAACTTAGTCCTTCATACTCAGAATCAGTGTCAGTATTTTCCTGAATTATGTGGTTGCTGAACCTGAAGCAAACATCTCCTTCTTTCATTTTATCTTTCACAGTGGAATGGCAGAAGGGTTTCTATAACTTAAAGAAAATCTCTATAACCCTTAATGAGAAGTGTTTCCATAACATCTGTTCCCAGTTGGGAGGAAAATATTAAAGAGTGAAATTTTCCACCTGTGAACAACTCCACATAGAAGAACAAACCTTCGGGGTGCCTCAGTGTTTCAGTCGATAAGGGTCCTGGGATCAAGCCCCACATCGGGCTCCCTGCTCGGTGGGAAGCCTGCTTCTCTCTCTCCCACTCCCCCTGCTTGTGTTCCCTCGTTCACTGTGTCTCTAGCTGTCAGATAAATAAATAAAATTTAAAAAAAAATAAAAAAGAAGAACAAACCCTCATCTATTTAACATGTGAAAATGGGAACAGCGGGAGTGCACAGCACACAGACACTTAAGCAAGTCCTAATCACATGAGTTAATTTATGCACATTTAAGAAAGGAAGGAAACTAAAATATGAGCTCCTTTCTAGTCTGTCTTACATTAACTAATAAGAAATTTTTGTCGTGTGTGTCATGTTCTAACGTTTCACTTAGGCCTGTCTCACCTTGCACTGAATGAGAAATAAAAAAGTTATTACTGAACATAATACTACCAAGGAATCGTTGTTATCTGCTGCTACATTCCACAACATTTCCAAACTTAGTGGCTTAGAACAGCAATGATTTCTCATTTCTTGAAATCCAGTGGTGTTGATTGTGATCAACAGAACAGTGCTTCTACTCCATGTAGAATTACCAAAGTCACCTGCATTCACATTCACCTACGTGCTCAGTGGAGGGTAGAACTTCTAAGAAAACATTTAAAAACCAAGATTTGTCTATACATAGTCTCTCATTATGTAGTAATTGAGTTCAAGTTTCTTTACAAGATGGCAACTGGGCACCAAGAAGGAATCTTCTAAGAACAAATCTCAGTTCACAAACGCCTGTCAATCTTCTGCTTACGTCACTCTTGCTAATAACAAATATGCCAAAGTAAGTCTCATGGCCAAGCCCATAGTCAAGGTGGGTAAGGACTGTTCAGGGACACAGATATAGGAAAATATGGTTCACTGGGGGTCACCGATGTCATGGTCTACCCTAGGAAGGAAAGAAATAACCTGATCATATACAGATTGACAATTAACCAACCTTTCTTGGCTTCTCTTCTTTTGGAGGAGGGAGCTCTCTCAGTTCTATTTGGACTTTGAAAACAGTTGAGGAAGATCTTAGCACAAAGTAGTATGAGCTTATCTAATTATATTTTAATGTAATTTTAAATAGAAAACAAATGGGCTATGTCATAAGTGTTTCCACTGGTTTGTGACTCTTGGCATTTTAAATCTTTCCTTAAAAGACATACAAGAAAGAGAGAGAGAGGGAGAGAGAAAGAAAGAAAAGAGGTTTAATTAATTTGTGATCTTTCAAGGAAACAGGATTCTTACCTGATATTGTCCAATAATCCCTATGACACGAAGAATAATGTTTCCCCCGAAGGTATCAATATTCTAATCCCTGAATCCAGTTAACCAATTCCCTTACCTGGCAAAACTTCGCAGATGTGATTAAATTAGGGATCTTGACATTGGAAGATGATCAGGCTGGGTCTTATGTAATCACATAGTCCATATGAGGGAAGAGAGAAGTAGGGGAACAAGAGACAGAGATATAATGATGGAAGCAGAGGGTTGTATGTTACAGTTGTTGCTTTTGGAGATGGAAGAAAAGTCAGGAACCAAAAGGAAGTCAGGTAATTTCTGGAGGCTAGGAAAAGAAAGGGAATAGAATCTCCCCTGGAATCTCCAGAAGATCCAGCTCTGCACATACCTTGACTTTAACCCTGTGAAACTCCTTTTGAAATTCTTTCCTCCAGAATTTTATTTTATTTTTTTTAAGATTTATTTATTTATTTTAGGGGGGCAGAAACAGAGAGAGTGAGAGAGAGAGAGAGAGATAATCTCAAGCAGACTCCCTGCTGAGTTTGGAGCCCAATGGGGAGCTCAATCTCATGACCCTGAGATCATGACGTGAGCCAAAATTAAGAGTCTGACACTTAACAAACTGAGCCGCCCAGGCACCCCTGTCTTCCAGAATTTTATTTTATTTTATTTTTAATATTTTATTTATTTGAGGGAGAGATAGAGGGAGAGGAAACATGAGCAGGGGGAGGGGCAGAGGGAGAAGCAGACTCCCCACTGAGCAGGGAGCCTGATATGAGCCTCCATCCCAGGCCCCTGGGATCATGACCTGAGCCAAAGGCAGACTTTTAACTGACTGAGCCACCCAGGCACACCCAGAATTTTAAGGAATACAGTTGTATTGTTGGAAGCCATTACATTTCTGGTAATTTGTTACAACTATAAGAAACTAATCCACTTCCCATGGGGTAATCAGTCCAGTGATAATCTGGACACAGGTATCAGTATTTCTCAGTTGGTAACAGCAGTGAATTAAGCATCCACTATGCACCTCACACAAAGGAAGACATGGAAATATATTTTAAAAAAAAAGATATTTAGGGACAAGGAAGGGAGTGGAACAACTCCACCATAATTCTCAAGAGAGTTTTTGCAGTGGGGAACTGAGAAAATGACATAAAGACAAAGATAATGAATGAGAAATTAAACCTGCCTAATAACAAAACACAGTTTAAAACTATATGAGTCAACACAAGTTATAACACAGTGAACCTGCAGGACAGTAAGAATGAAGAGAACACCTTATGCGACTAGAACAGTAGAGACATATCTATGAATGATCTAAAATTAAGCCAGAAATAGATTTCTCAATAGCTGCAGGAAAATTCTAGGGAATAATTTGGCAAGAAGTAAAGTAAACTCAAAGGAAAAAAGTAGGATGCAAAATAGTGTTTAGTAGAGATTTTGATCAAATGCTTTGCTAGCCCTAACCATTGACTTACAAAGAAATAACAAAATTTCAACATTACTGAATTTATTGTTATACTAAATGTGAATGAAAGTTAATCCTGCATAAAAAGGGGGATTTTGGAGAAAAGACAAATCAGGCTACATTTATCTTACTTATGAGGAGCACAGATAATTGTACCTATCCATAGACTTTACACAAATGTAAAAATATATATGGGATTTTGTTTTTGTAGCATTTGACCAGGTTATAACATTTGACCATTTTTGAATATGATTCTTTAATGATGGTATGTGCCAGTAGTGGCTCTTGTGGCAAGGGGAGGGGCGATATGCCTACTATACCAAAATAAAATCCAGATGAATCAAGTCCATTGTCATCCAGTAAATATCCATTGACTCTTACCTGTATGCTAGACACTTTATTGTAATCAGAGATACAAAAAATGGTTGCTACTACATGTCACACAATTAGAAAGTACTTTAAATATTCTAGTACAATACAATACAATAGTATGCTATGACAAGGAGATAGATAATGTTGTGTACTATGAACAAAACTCAAGCAAGTTTAGATGAAAGGGCATGGTTGGGCATGTTACTTTGGACTGGGTGTTCAGGAATGTTCTCTATAGTGGGAAACAATCAGATACTAGAAGAAAATGGTGAAAAGAATGATGGAATGACTCAGAAAAGAAGGCATTCCTGGCAGAAGACACAGAAAATTCATGAGCCCTGAGGTGAAAATAAACCTAAAATATTCGATGGAAGCAAGCGATCTGTGTGCAGAGACAGGTGGGTGAGAGGAATTGTGGAGAACATGAGATGGGCCTCTGCTATAGCCCAGATGACAAGGGTGGGTTCCTTTGGGGGGCTTGTATTTTCATCTGTATGATAAGTGTAGGCACTAGAGGGTTTTGAGAAGAGCAGTGATTTGTCAGAAGCTCTTTATGTATTTTTCCCAGTGACATTATACATGGTTCTTGGTTCTATGGGGGGGGGTCTCTGATCAGACCCTCTCCTTCCTCCAGATGTAAACTCTGTCTTCCATCAAAACCCAGTCCAGATAAATTCTGTACCTTACAACCCAGACATCAGAAGAGGGCTGCTAAGACAAACAATGGCTTTGCACAAATTTCCCCTTAGAAATGTATGCTCTGAAATTGCTTCTGGTTTCTAAAAAGAGCTTTCTTTTTAACTTATTTTCATCTCAATCATACATTTAAAGATCTATGTTCAGTAAGTTTTTATCACTGGGAGCAGAGTAATCCTATCCCTGAGTGCTGAATTGGCTGAAGGAAACCTAAAAATCAGATTCTTATTTTCTTAATTCATTGAACAAAAGGAGTTCAGTGAAGAATATAAATCATTACTTCCATTTCACTCTGGCTGAGGATATTTTTTAGACATTATTTTATTTGCGCAATTCTTTCCTACTTGACTATCTTGTGAATGAATGTTTCAGTTTTCTTCCTTAACACTGTATGGTACATGCTGGATAGCTAGTTTGTACAAGGATATCCCAAATGCCCTTATTAGTCACTATCTTAAAAATGAGAGATCCTGCCTCCCTCTATATTTCCATCAAGCAGAATGTGTAGCAAGATGTGTTTTCCATTGTTTGGGGTCAGGCGTTCTGGGCGTGGCAAACCCAGAACATCTTCTTTATAAGGAAGAGTGTCCAGGTAGCAGACCTTGATCTCCTTGGTAATACTAGCCATGCAAGGAGGGGGAGGACCTGAGAGATGGTAAGTTAAGTTGTTGTGATACAAAAACTTACTGCACCTAGGTCCCAGAGGTGGATGCTTTGTTCAGTCAGCTACTCACACTCCTTGTACATAAGTTTCCCCAATAAACCCTTGTCTTGATCATTGTCTCTGGGTCTTTTCTTTGGCCTCACCAGACCATCAGCCATCCATAGGCTTAGAGTCTGCTGGGGTACAGCTGCACGAATATATAACATATTTTTCCTTAAAAAGGTGTTCTTGGCTTTAGATTGTCTCATTATTAATTTGTTCAACCCCTATATTTACTAAGTAAAAATCTTTGGCTAAGAAAGGGGTCGGGGCATTGGTGAAAAAGACAGAGAGCAGCCTCATTCCACTTGCAGTGTAAGGGTAGAAATGCACAATGACCATAAAAGAGATTAACTATAGTGGAGCCAGGAAGGAGTCAGATAGATCTTCCCAGGACTAGGTGTTTAGGGAGGGCTTCCCTGAGGAGATGACTGCCAAGGTGGCAAAATGAAAATAATAATAAAGAATATAAAATAAAATTTGTGCAGGTAGACCATTCCTTCAAATTTAGGAGAAGTAGCTGTTCTACCAAATCCACAGAAAGAAACAGAAAGTCAAGAAAAATGAGGAGACAGAGAAATATGCTCCAAAAGAAAGAAGACAAAAGCCTCAGAAGAATAACTAAATAAAATGGAGATAGACAATATGCCTGATAAAGAACTTAATGATTGTAAAGATGCTCAACAAGCTGGAGAAAGGAGTAGAACTCAGTGAGACTGTCAAAAAGGAGATAGAAAATATTTAAAAGAACCAATCACAGTTGAAGAAAACAGTCACTGAAATAAAAAAAGAAATACATACTAGAGGAAATCAACAGTACACTAGTGGATGGAGACTGTATCAACAATCTGGAAGACAGAGTAATGGAAAGCACCCAAGGTGAAAAGCAAAAAGAGAAAAGAAGTTTAAAAATGAGGATAGATTAGGAGACCTCTTGAACAACATCAAGTGAACAAGCATTTACCTTACAGGTGTCCAAGGAGAGGAAGAAAGAGGAGGAAGAGGGAGAGGAGGGTGAGGGGGTAGGGAGAAGGAAGGAGAAAGAAAGAGAAGGAGGTAGAAAACTTATTTGAAGAAATAATAGTTAAAACCTTGCCTAACCTAGGGAAGGAAATATACATATAGGTTCAAGAAGCACAGAATTCCAACCCAAGAAGTTTCGCAATACACCATATAATTAAAATATTAAAGGTTAAAGATAAACAGAGAATTTTAAAAGCAGCAGGAGAGAAACAAAAAATTATCTACAAGGGGAGACCTATAAGGCTGTTAGCTGATTTTTCAGCAGAAACTTTGCAAGCCAAAAGAAAGTGGTATAATCTGTTCAAAATACTGAAGAGAAAACACACACACACACACACACACACACACACACACACACACACAACACATACTCACACAGAACACACAACAACAACCCTACAACCAAGGATGGCAAGGTTGTCATTCAGATTTAAAAAAGAGATCAAGTATTTCCCTGACAAACAAAAGATAGTTTATCATCTCTAACCCAGTCTTATAAGAAACGTTAAAAGGACATTTTTATGTGTAAAAGGAATGGTCATAATTAGATGTAAGAAAATTATGAATAAAATGCTGTAAAATATGATAACATTAACATAAAGCATGGAGGAGGGAGTAAAAAAACAAACAGAAAGGTTTTTATTTTTTATTTTTATTTTTTTAATTTTATTTATTTATTTTTTTGTAATGTGTTTGAACTTAAATGACCATCAAATTAATATAGGCTGCTATGTATACTTAGGATATTATATAAGACCTTCATGGTAACGACAAACTCAAAACCTATAATAGATACACAAAAAAATAAAGGAAAAGAAACCCAAACATAACAATAGAGAAACTCATCATTCATACACACACACACAAACAGAGAGCAAGAGAAGAAAGGGAAAAAGAAGAACTTAAAAACAAAACAAAACAAAACAAAAAACCCCAGAAAACAAATAAGAAAATGGCAGTAAGTACATACCTATCAATAATTACTTTTCTTTTAAGATTTTATTTATTTTTTGACAGAGAGAGAGACAGCGAGAGAGGGAACACAAGCAGGGAGAGTGGGAGAGGGAGAAGCAGGTTTCCCGCTGAGCAGGGAGCCTGATGCGGGGCTCCATCCCAGGACCCTGAGATCATGACCCAAGTCGAAGGCAGACGCTTAACAACTAAGCCACCAGGTGTCCCGTCAATAATTACTTTAAATGTAAATGGTCTAAATACCCCAATCAAGACATAGGGTGCTGGAATGGATAAATATTGAACCCCAACTATATGCTGCTGACAAATGACTCATCTCAGACCTGAAGAAATATACAGATTAAAAGTGAACAGATGGAAAACATTTACCATGCAAATGAAAGTGAAAAAAAAAAAAAGCTGGATAGCAATACTTCTATCAGACAAAATAGCCTTTATTTTTTATTAAATATTATTTTAATTCCCATATAATTAACATACAGTGTTATATTAGTTACAAGTGTATAATATAGTAATTCCACACTTCCATACATCACCCAGTACTCACCATGACAAGTATAATCCCCATCACCTATTTAACCCATCCTCCTACCCCCCTCCCCTCTGGTAACCATCAGTTTGTCATCTATAGTTAAGAGTCTGTTTTTGGTTTCAGTCAAAGTAGACTTTAAAGCAAAGACTGTAACAAGAGACAAAGAAGGGAATTATATAATGATGAATGAATCGATCCAACAAGAGGACATAACAATTATAAATATCTACACACCCAATCTAGAGCACCTATATACATAAGTCAAATATTAATGAACATAAACAGAGAAATTGATGGTAATACAATAATCGTAGGGGAATTTAAGACCTAAGTTATATCAATGTATAGGTCATCCAGGCAGAAAATCAATATGGAAACAGTCTTTGAATGACACATTAGACCAGATAGACATTACAAATATATACAGAATATTGCATCCCAAAACAACAGAATACACATTATTTTGAAATGACATGACATGAAACATTCTTCAGACTAGATCACATGTTAGGTTTTGAACCAAGCCTCAACAAATTTAAGATTGAAATTACACCAGTTGGAGTCCAAGATGGTGAGGGAGTAGGAGACTTTAGTTTCATCTGGTCCCAGGAATTCAGCTAGATAGCTCTCAAATCATTCTGAACACCTACGAACTCAACTGGAGATCTAAGAAAAGAAAGCTGCAACTCTACAAATAGAAAAGCAACCACTTTCTTCAAGAATGATAAGACAGAAAAACTCACCTCAAAAAAGAGAATAAGAGGCAGTACTGAATGCCAGGGACCTAATCAGTATAAATAAAAGTAAGATGTCGGACCTAGAGTTCGGAATAACAATTATAAAGATACTATCTGGGCTTAAAAAAATAGCATAGAAGACACTAGAAAATCTCTTTCTGGAGAAATAAAAGAACTAAAATTTAACCAAGTTGAAATCAAAAAGGTTATTCATGAGATGCAATAAAAAATGAAGGCTCTAACTGCTAGGATAAATGAGGCAGAAGAGAGAATTAGTGATATAGAAGACGGGGAATAAAGAAGCTGAGAAAAAAGAGAGATAAACAACTACTAGATCATGAGGGGAGAATTTGAGAGATAAGTGTTATCATTAAGCAAAACAATATTAGAATAACTGGGATCCCAGGAGAAGAGGAAAGAGAGAGAGAAAGAGAAGGAGGCAGAAAGTATATTGGAGCAAATTATAGCAGAGAACTTCTTAATCTGGGGAAAGAAACAGACATTCAAGTCTAGGAGGTGCAGAGAATCCCCTTCAAAATCAATTAAAATAGGTCAACACCTTGACATATAATAGTGAAACTTGTAGATGTCAGAGGCAAAGAGAAAATCCTGAAAGCAACTCAGCACCAGAGGTCTGTAACCTGCAAGGGTAGGAACATTAGATGGGCAGCAGACCCATCCACAGAGACCTGGCAGGCAAGAAAGGACTGGCATGGTATTTTCAGGTGCTAAATGAGAAAAAATATGCGGGTAAGAATACTTTCTCCAGCAAAGATATCATTCAAAATAGAAGGAGCAATAAAAAGCATCCAAAGCAAACAGAAACTAAATTAATTTGTGATCACTAAACCAGCCCTGCAAGAGATATTAAAGGGGATCCTTTAAGCAAAGAAAGAGCCCAAAAGTAACAGACCAGAAAGGAACAAGCCAATATGCAGAAACAGTGACTTTATAGGTAATACAATGGCACTAAATTCATATCTATCAATAGTTACTCTGAATGTAAATGGGCTAAATGCTCCAACCAAAGACACAGGTTATCAGATTGGATTAAAAAACAAGATCCATTGATATGCTGTCTTCAAGAAACTCATTTTAGACCCAAGACACCTCCAGATTGAAAGTGAGGGGGTGGAAAGCCATTTATCATGCTAATGGACATCAAAAGAAAGCTGGGGTATCAATCCTTATATCAGACAAATAAGATTTTAAAACAAAGACTGTAATAAAAGATGAGGAAGGACACTATATCATACTTGAAGGGTCTATCCAACAAGAAAATCTAACAATTGTAGGGCGCCTGGGTGGCTCAGTTGGTTAAGTGACTGCCTTCGGCTCAGGTCATGATCCTGGAATCCCGGGATCGAGTCCCGCATTGGGATCCCGCCTCGGCAGGGAGTCTGCTTCTCCCTCTGACCCTCTTCTCTCTCGTGCTATCTCTCATTCTCTCTCTCTCAAATAAATAAATAAAATCTTAAAAAAAAAAAAGGAAATCTAACAATTGTAAATATTTATGCCCCTAACATGGGAGCAGCCAATTATGTAAACCAATTAATAACAAAATTTAAAAAATACATTGATAATAATACAATAATCATAGGGGCCTTTAACACCCCACTCACAGCAATGGACAGATCATCTAAGCAGAAAATCAAGAAGGAAACAAGGGCTCTGAATGACACACTGAACCAGATGGACTTCACAGATATATTCAGAGCATTCCATCCTAAAGCAACAGAATACACATTCTTCTCAAGTGCACATGGAACATTCTCCAGGAAGATCACATACTGGGTCACAAATCAGATCTCAACCAGTACCAAAAGATTGGGATCATTCCCTGCATATTTTCAGACCACAATGTTTTGAAACTGGAACTCAATCACGAGAGGAAATTTGGAAAAAACTCAAATACATGGAGGCTAAAGAGCATCCAACTAAAGAATGAATGGATCAACCAGGAAATTAAAGAATTAAAAAAAATTCATGGAAACAAATGAAAATGAAAACACAATTGTTCCAAACTTTTGGGATGCAGCAAAGGTGGTCCTAAGAGGAAAATATATAGCAATACAAGTCTTTCTCAAGAAACAAGAAAGGTCTCAAATACACAAACTAACCTTACACCTAAAGGAGCTGAGAAAGACCAGCAAATAAAACCTACACCCAGCAGGACAAGAGAATTAATAAGTATTAGAACAGACATCAATGAAATAGAAACCAAAAATAACAGTAGAACAGAGCTGGAGGCATCGTAATTCAAGATTTCAAGATACACTACCATGCTGTAATAATCAAAACAGTGTGGTACTGGCAGAAAAATAGACACATAGATCAATGGAACAAACTAGAGAGCTGATAAATAAATCCACAATTATATGGTCAATTGATTTGTCACAAGAGACAAGAATGTACAACGGGGAAAAGACAGTCTCTCCAATAAATGGTGCTGGGAAAACTGATCAGCTACATGCAAAAGAAAGAAACTGGACCACTTTCTTACACCATACACAAAACTAAACTCCAAATGGATGAAAGCCCTAAATGTGAGACCTGAAACCATAAAAATCCTAGAAGAGAACACAGGCAGTAATTTCTCTGATATTGGCTGTAGCGATATTTTTCTAGATACGTCTCGTAAGTCAAGGAAAACAAAAGCAAAAATAAACTAGTGGACTACATCAAGATAAAAACCTTTTGCACAGTAAAGACAGCCATTAACAAAATAAAAATCTCCCTCCTGAATGGGTGTAGATATTTACAAGTGATATATCTAATAAGGGGTTAATATCCAACTATATAAATAACATACAAATAAACACCAAAAAAATCCAATTAAAAAAATGAGCAGAGGATCTAAATAGACATTTTTCTAAAGACATCCAGATGGTCAAGAAACATGAAAAAATGCTCAACATCACTCATCATTGGAGGAATGTAAAACAATACCACCTATACCTGACAGAATGGCTAGAATGAAAGAGACAAGAAATAATAAGTGTTGGCAAGGATGTACAGGGAAAAAAAAACAACTCATACAGCTATTGGTGGGAATGTAAATTGGTATGGCCAGTGTGGAAGACAGTATGGAGGTTCTTCAAAAATTTAAATAGAGAAATACCATATAATTCAATACTCCACTACTGGGTATTTACCCAAGGAAAATGAAAACACGAATTTGAAAAGGTGTATGCATCCCTATGTTCATTGCAGCATCGTTTAGAATAGCGAAGATATGGAAGCAATCTAAATACCCATCGATAGATGAATGGATACAAAAAGATGGGATTATATAGGAATATTACAAAACTATGAAAAAGGATGAGATCCTTCCTTTTTGCCACAACACACATGGATCTAGTGTGTACTGTGCTAAATGAAGTAAGTCAGACTTAAAAAGACAAATACCATGATTTCATTCGTTTGTAGATCCACAAATGAATACAGAAACAAACAAAAAGCGGAATCAGACTTGTAAGTACAGAGAACGAACCAATGGTTATCGGAGGAGTGGGTAGTGGGGGATGGGCAGAATGGGTGAAGGGGAGTGGGAGATACAGGCTTCCAATTATGGAGTGACTAAGTCATGGCAATAAAAGGCACAGCATAAGGAATGTAGTCAATGATATTGTAACAGCTTTGTATGGTGACAGATAGTAGCTGCACTTCTGGTGAGCCCAGTATAATGGATAAACTTGTCAAATAGCTTTGTTTTACACCTGAAACTAATATAACACGTGTGATAACTACACTTACATATTTTTTTTTATAAATGTGCAGATAGTGAAGGAAAAGCAGCATGGATACTTAAGAACTGAAACCAGTCTAGCACGTCAATAGCAAAGAGAACTGTGTGCATGGTGTAGAGTCTAAAGCTGGTGTCTACCACTGAGGCAAGTCCCAGGATGTTAGTGGACACGTATATAAATGGGTTGCCTATGTAAAGATTTATATCTTAGCATTTAAACAAAGGAAACTTTTTCTACGTTTCTAATCTGTTAAAGTAACTCCATTTTTTTTCCAAGAAAAATTAGCACTACTGAAGATGGATCTTTACTTCTAAAGTTTAGTGAAATATCTTATAACAGTGTATGTCATAGAAAACTAAGTAGCATAATTCAGTCTTCCATTTTGATTCTCATCCTTTTGTGAATTATCATTCTAGGTAAATAGTCCTTGGGAAAAAAAAATCACATTAAAATAATCAGACTCATATATATCACTACATGTTAAACCAAGAATTTTTTTAAATTGCCATAG
The DNA here is from genome assembly GCF_003265705.2 of Callorhinus ursinus. Lineage (NCBI taxonomy): Eukaryota > Metazoa > Chordata > Mammalia > Carnivora > Otariidae > Callorhinus > Callorhinus ursinus. The sequence goes on along the minus strand of NW_027397122.1, from coordinate 1,502,326 downwards.
TCAATCCTCTTATTTCCATTAAAAATAAGATAATTAGAATAATACCTTATGTGATATATATATATATATATATATATATATATATATATATAT
>NW_027397122.1:1455536-1502133 GCF_003265705.2 Callorhinus ursinus | reverse complement strand
CACACACACACACACACACACTAATGGACTATTATGCAGCCATCAAAAAATGAAATCTTGTCGTTTGCAACGACATGGATGGAACTAGAGGGTATTATGCAAAGTTAAATAAGTCATTCAGAGAAAGACAAGTATCATATGATCTCACTGATATGAGGAATTTGAGAAACAAGACAGAGGATCATAGGGGAAGGGAGGGAACAATGAAACAAGATGAAACCAGAGGGGGAGACAAACCATAAGAGACTCTTCATTTCAGGAAACCAACTGAGGGTTGCTGGGGTGGGGGTGGGGTGGGAGGGATGGGGTGGCTGGGTGATGGACATTGGGGAGGGTATGTGCTATGGTGAGCGCTGTGAATTGTGTAAGACTGATGAATCACAGATCTGTACTCCTGAAACAAATAATACATTATATGTTAATAAAAACAAGAATAATATCTTAGTTCAAAGTGTTTATACCAATAATTTACTGTAGGGGCGCCTGGGTGGCTCAGTCGTTAAGCGTCTGCCTTCGGCTCAGGTCATGATCCCAGCGTCCTGGGATGGAGCCCCGCATCGGGCTCCCTGCTCCGCGGGAAGCCTGCTTCTTCCTCTCCCACTCCCCCTGCTTGTGTTCCCTCTCTCGCCGTGTCCCTCTCTGTCAAATAAATAAATAAAATCTTTAATAATAAATAAAATAAAATAAAATAATTTACTATATTAGAGCAGCGGCATACGTATACATGTACATCTATTTATACAGATGTATATACATGGAACATGGAAAAATGAGGTCAATAGATTTTACATAATTTATCATATGTACAGATGTACTCTGAGAAACAGAAGCCACGAAACTAGGGCAGTGATATTCTCTTTGGGAGTAATTGAAAATGAATCAGCTTTGCCTTTCACAGTTCTAGAGACATTGTGAAGCGTTCCTCTTCTGTGGGCCGTAACTCTCACGGCCATGCTGGAGGTTCTGATGTATTTCACTTCACCTGGCTCTCCGCAGGAGCCCTGCCAAGGACTCTATTTGCCCCCCGGCCATATGTTTCAGTATGTCTCTATTGCTGTTGAAGCCAAACTCTGATGTGGTTCATAAATTTTTGGATGAACTCGCAGAATGTGAATTCAAAAATTAATGAGCATGGATTAACACTCTCCCCGGGCAGTCTTTGTTTATGTGCTTAACACATTAGACCTCTGACCCATTCAAATCATTTTCATTGCATTATTGCAAACCTATGATCCAGACAGGTGCAGTGCAATTGGAGAACGTACCATAATAAATAACACTATTATCCTAGAGGTTTCATTTCACCCTTTTGAAATATGTGAAACTCTGAAGCCATATATATGTAGAAACTTACCAAATTTTATCAGGGAAAACTAAATAGGTCAGTGCACATTTTGTTATAACATCAGCTCCAAAAATCATATTTAAAGCGATCACAAAATATAGAAAATGTACGCTTTAGCATTTTGAACTGATGCAACAAATGAAACTGGCTAGAAAGGAGGCAAACTTTTTAAATGGGATGTGGATATGATAAATCTTTTTTTTTTTTTTCCACTTGGTGTCTTGGGTCTGGGAGGAGAAGGGAGAAATATATATATCTGCAGAGTAAGAAAACGTGGAAAGGGACACATAGCTGGATCTAGACAATTATGCTGAAGTGATTATGCAGTGGACTTCATATGCAAGCCATAGAATTGGCTGACTGTGCAAGCCTTATCTAAATCTGGCAAAAGAAAGATGCAGCTGGAACTATGTGGTTCATTTTTTGTATGTCTATTCCAAGAAATTTGCATAAGTCCACAATTTCATCCACAAACTATTGCGATACATAGTTTATTTGTATTTTAACAGGATCCATTTTCAAGATCCCTAGGGATTTACTTGTGCTCATATTGGTGGTGATGGTAATAAAGAATGGGTTGAGGAGTCACAGGGATGGGTAAGAAAAAACAACATCCCACTAATGGGATTCTCTGTGGAATGATTTATGTTATCATCTTTGGTTTTCTTCTGTTCATCATTTTTATCAAGTCATAGATGGCATAGATGACATGTTTATCCGACTATAGGAGGCCCAACTGGAACGTATAGCTTAACATACCTAAACAGTGTGCAATGGTGTTTAAATGAACAGGCTCTTAATTTTCAGCAGAATACTCCTTCCTCCCCCAAAAACCACTATATGATTCTAAATATCATTCAACTTTTACAGACAGAAAATTGAGCTATGTGATAAGATCTGAGTGCAACAAAAAATATAAGTCTTAGATCTTACATTGCATTAATTACACTGGAGGTTTTTTTTTTTTAAAGATTTTATTTATTTATTTGACAGAAAGAGACACAGAGAGGGAACACAGGCAGGGGGCGTGGGAGAGGGAGAAGCAGGCTTCCCGCTGAGCAGGGAGCCCGATGCGGGGCCCAATCCCAGGACCCTGGGATCATGACCTGAGCCGAAGGCAGACATTTAATGACCAAGCCACCCAGGCACCCCAACTGTAGATTCTATTTATTTATTTATTTATTTATTTATTTATTTTTAAAGATTTTATTTATTCATTTGAGACAAAGAGATACAGAGAGAGAGAGAGCATGAGCAGGGAGAGAGGCAGAGGGAGAGGGAGAAGCAGGCTCTACGCTGAGCCAGGAGCCCGATGTGGGGCTCGATCCCAGGACCCTGGGATCATGACCCGGGCCGAAGGCAGATGCTTAACCATCTCAGCCACCCAGGTGCCCCCTGTAGATTTTTTTTTTAAAGTGATTATTTATTACAAGACTTCTGAGTGAAAATGTAGAAGACAATTCATGCTGTTGAAGCATATATTTAATACCATAATCACACAAACACCTGTGAGTTCAATCATTAAAATCTTCTCGTTAGTTTGTATTATTTCCCCAAACTCCTTATTCTCAGAAAATGTTTGTTTCTATGTTTGCATTGTTTATGTTATTGACATGATGAATCTTCTAATTTGTTGCCCCGAGAGTATGATTTTTAAATAAATGGCGATTGTACTTTTACCAAGTTTGGTTGTTTTGTAGATAAGCATTTCTAACTGGAAACAGTAGACACTTGAAATAAAGTCTGCCTCTAGGGCTTCTTCTTTTCCTACATATTCCTCTCCATGTGTAAAGTACTCTATATATGAATGTTCAGTTTCTAGCCCCTATTTTAAGATGCCACAGTGAAAATAACATTTTTATTTTAATTTTCCTGAGAAGTTACCTACCTTTTCCAATGCTTGGCTGAATATCAAAATACAGAATTCCCTTTAGTTGGTGACATAAAATAACTGCTTTCTAAATTTTTATTATAAAGGGGAATATCAAAGTTGCTAATGCCTTTTTTTTTTCTTTCAGGGTAAATGGAGGAAGAGAAGTATGTTAGTTTTCTATTATAAAACAAATTACTACAAAGTCAGTGGGTACAACACCCACTTATTATCGAATAGTTTCTGTAGGTCAGAAGCCAGGCACAGTGTGGTTAGAATCTCCTTAGGACTTCAAATTTTGAAAGCAAGGTGTCTACCAGCCCATGTTCTCATTAGGAGCATGATGTCCTCTTCTTGGTTCAGTCAGGTTGTGGGAAGAATTCGGCTCCTTAAAGTTGTAGAAATGAGATCCTTATCTTCTTGCGGTCTAAATTACCTCCTAGAGGCTCCCCTCAGGTTCTAGAGAAATGGAATTCTCACCTGTGGCAGCTTACTTCTTGAAACCCAACAGGAAAGTCCCGCTCCAGTCTGCTAAATGAAGTCTTATGCTATATAATGGGAGTGACTATCCCATCAACTTTTTCCTACAGTGGAACCTAATCAAGGGAGCTATCTTATCATACATGCAGTCCTGCCACACTCAAAGCACATGACACATACACTAGTGGACTGAAATCTTGGTGACCACCTTAGAAATCTGCCTACCACAAGAAAAAAATATATATATTTAATATATATGCTAAAAAATAAATGAAAATAAAAAATACAAATACAAATATTAAAATAAAATATAAAATAATTATTTTTTAAAGATTTTATTTGTTTATTTGAGGGGGAGGAGAGAATCACAAGCAGACTCAGTGCTGAACATGGAGCCTGACACAGGATGCGATCTCACGACCCTGAGATCACGAGCTGAGCCAAAATCAAGAGTCAGATGCTTAACTGACTGAACCACCCAGGTGCCCCCAAATAAAATAAAATTAAATATGTATAAAGAGGGAGGAGTTTGCTTCAAGATTTTCATTCTTTATGAAAGTTTAGAGGCTCTATTTTTCAATTCATTCATACATTTATCCATTTTTTCAGCAAAAACTTTAAAGTGTCTCTGCAATACTGCAGTGCAATTCTGATATTAACTACCTGGAGTTAGGAGAGACTCCACAGGTTAAAAACACGGTCACCAACAAGGTTGCACTCCCTGTAGACACTAGCCATACTTTGGGGATCTCCAGGCCACCCTCATTTCAGAACATTGGCTACAAATTCTGGGAGTTCATGACTGCCTTAGGTTTGCAAATTTGTTAGAATGACTGACAGAACTCAGGAAAACATTATATTGATAATCACAATTTTATTATAAGGGATACAAATCAGTACCAAACAAATGAGATACATAGGGTAAGGTCTGGGAGGGTCTTACCCCAGAGCTTTTGAGTCCTGTCTCCAAGAGATCAAGACACATCATTCTCCCAGAACATGGGTGTGTTCATCAACCAGGAAGCTCACACAAACCTCAATGTTTTAAATTCAGATTTCATTTTGTAGGCATGATAGATTGAATCATTAGCCCCATAAGTGAACTCAATCTGTCGCCCCCTCCCTTCCCAGGAGGTTGGGCCAATATTTGTGGCTCAGAACCTCAGTCCTGTGAGACTAAACATAATTATTTAGTCTTTCTGGCATGACCAGCTCCCATCCTAAGTCATCTCCTGAGCTTAAAATCAGGTGTTTTCCAAAGATCTTTCATGAATGACAAAGACACTCCTACAACTTCGGCAATGTAAGAGTTTAGAAGCTCCTTCCAAAAAACTCAGAATGATTATCAGATATTTTTTTAAATTATTATTATTATAACATTTTGCTATTAACTTATCTAGGCTCTATGGATGCTATGGTGAACATGGTGGACAGAGCTTTTGCCCTCACAAAACAAACATCTGATGAGAGAATAACCAAAAATTAAACAAGTCCTTAAAAAAAGAAGTAATGGAAGTAGATGGAATGAAGAAAAAGGGAAACTATGAAGGGAGGCTGAGTTCTTTAAGAGGACAGCCAAAGCTTTCCTTCAGAAGTGGTATGTAAGCCAAGGTTAAGGAGTAATGAAGAGTAAGAAGGAATAAGGCAAAATAGGAGTGTTCCAGTAAATGAAACACCATATATAAAGTTTCCATGCAAAGTGAAGCATGGGGCAAAAGAGGAACTGAAAACCGATGCCTAATTAAAAATACACTTTGCAGGAAAAAAATATGCAATGGAAAAGAGACAGTGTCTTCAATAAATGGTGCTGGGAAAATTGGACAGCCACATGCAGAAGAATGAAACTCGACCATTCTCTAACACCGTACACAAAGATAAACAAAATGGATGAAAGACTTCAATGTGAGACAGGACTTCATCAAAATCCTAGAGGAGAACATAGACAATAACCTCTTCGACATCATCTACAGCAACTTCTTTCAAGATCCATCTCCGAAAGCTAGTGAAATAAAAGTAAAAATGAACTTTTGGGATTTCGTCAAGATAAAAAGCTTCTGTACAGCAAAGGAAACAGTCAACAAAACAAAGAGGCAACCCACAGAATGGGAGAAGATATTTGCAAATGACACTACAGATAAAGGGCTGGTATCCAAGGTCTATAAAGAACTTCTCAAACTCAACAATCCCCCCCCCAAAATAATCAAGTCAAAAAATGGGCAGGAGACATGAACAGACACTTCTCTGAAGAAGACATACAAATGGCTAACAGACACATGAAAAAGTGTTCATCATCATTAGCCATCAGGGAAATTCAAATCAAAGCCACATTGAGATACCACCTTACACCAGTTAGAATGGCAAAAATGGACAGGGCAAGGAACAACAAATGTTGGAGAGGTTGTGGAGAAAGGGGAACCCTCTTACACTGTTGGTGGGAATGCAAGTTGGTACAGCCACTCTGGAAAACAGTGTGGAGGTGCCTCAAATAATTGAAAATAGAGCTACCCTATGACCCAGCAATTGCACTTCTGGATATTTACCCCAAAGACAGAGATGTAGTGAAAAGAAGGGCCATATACACCCCAACGTTCATAGCAGCAATATCTGCAATAGCCAAACTGTGGAAAGAGCCAAGACACCCTTCAACAGATGAATGGATAAAGAAGATGTGGGCCATATATACAATGGAATATTACTCAGCCATCAGAAAAGATGAATACCCAAGTTTTACATCAACATGGATGGGACTGGAGGAGATGATGCTAAGTGAAATAAGTCAAGCAGAGAAAGTCAATTATCATTTGGTTTCACTTATTTGTGGAACATAAGGAACAGCATGGAGGACATTAGGAGAAGGAAGGGAAAAATGAAGGGGGGTGGAGTTTGGAGGGAGAGATGAACCATGAGAGACTATGGACTCTGAGAGACAAACAGGGTTTTAGAGGGGAGGGGGGTGGGGGATGGGTTAGCCTGGTGATGGGTATTAAGGAGGGCACGTTCTGCATGGAGCACTGGGTGTTGTACGAAAACAATGAATCGTGGATCACCACATCAAAAATTAATGATGTACTGTACGGTTACTAACATAACATAATAAAATAAAATTTAAAAAAAATACACTTTGAAGGTCAGAGTTATTAGATGTAGCTTGAATAGTTAAGAAAGCAAAACACCATGGAGAACCTTATGGAGACATTAGAGGAATTAGGAAAGTAACCAGAAAATAGGGTATCACTGAAGGATTTTCAGCGGCAGTCTGACCCTGATCACCAAGGTGATTTTTGGAAACTCTTCTACTTCTCAAAGGGAAACTGGAGTGGAGAGGAGAAAGACTTTGAGGCTCATTAGTCTGCTACAGTTCCAGTGAGAAGTAATGTGGTCTGTACTGTCTGTGATCCCAAAAAAGGAGACTGTATCAGAAAGGTATGTAAAAATAAAATTAGCAGCTGGCCATGTTGAATAAAATTAAAGATACAGAAGGAAAGGGAAGAAACAAGTCCTACTTTTCTGATCTGAGTACTAGAGAGAATGGGGGCTAACAGGAGAAACTAGGAAAACAGAATATGAATTCAAGGTGGAAATGCAGAGTTTGAGCTACCTGCTTCGCACCCACGTAACTACATCAGATGACAGTTGAGTACATCTTAGTAAATCTCAGGAGATAAGCAAGCAACAGAGAAATTTGGGAGAATCATCAGCATATACATGACAATGAAAATCTCTGAAATTGATAAACTCACGAAGAAAGAATGAATGAAGTGGATGTAGAAGTGAATGAAGTAGAAATGAGTCATAAGACATGCTAAAACTTAAGGAAAAAGTAGAAAAGTAGAAAAAGGAAAACTTTCCAAGTAGAAAAAGGAAAACCTGCAAAGTTGATTCAGAAACAATATCCAGAGAGGTGGGGAAAGAATCAGAGAGTGTGGTGTTATGAAAGTCAAGAATGCTTAACCGAAATATTTATATCAGTTGAAATGACTCTGTGAGATAGATTTGTTTGACTGGTGGATTGTTTATTGATACATGAAATTGAAGTTTTTTTTTTTGCCTTGGGGTAGAGAAATTTTAATGAGAAAGAAGCAAAAAAACCATTTGTCCATTTTTTTGCTGTTATTTACTGTGAGCATTTTTTTTAAAAACAGCCATCAAGACATTACTTGGAAAAAGAATAAGAAATATGAAAGGAAGGGCTTTTCCCCCAACAAAGCTTCTGCTTTTTGATTATATGGCTACATGATGTCTGCAGTTAATCATTTGAGACTCCTTTCTTAATCATTTCCAAATTCTGATAAACGATGTAAAGATCTTTGAATTAAAGACTGATAGATGCCTCCAAAGAACCATAAAGACCTATCACGTGAAAAAAGCAAAAGGAAAATGAATTTCACAGACAGAATAAATAGGAGGGGCTAAAATCGAAATAAACCTTGTCTATATTGAGTAACAAGAATATAATTTAATTCTCAATTATATGTGTCCATCCCCTTGTATTCAGCTCTGTTTGCATTTATGTTTTAGTGCAAATAAAATGGATTTTTGTTCGCTATAGTGCAATACATGTACCAGTGGATTTATAGCAAGTGAGTTGTAAAACACAAGCAATGCAATTCATAAGAATCTAAGAGGTAAGAGTCTCAAAAGACCACCCCCATTCATTGTATAGAGGAGATGATTTGACAAGGGAAGGGGTATATCTATTAAGGGTATCAGGGGAATCATATGGTCCTAAAATGAATGGTTTCTTTTAACAAATCTAACTACCAGTAAGAAAAAAAAGAGAGTGTATACTTGTACTGCAGAAAATGGGTCGTTATTCTCTACAGAACCCTCAGTAAGGAATAATAGCTTTCAATAGAGTCATTCGCAAGACTTTTCTAAGACCTTGGTTGTTAGCCTCTCTGGTCTATAGATGCTGTTCTCTCCCTCACAGATAAACAATGAGTGATGGTGGAGCTTCTTCTCTGTATAACCTTCCTCTCCATCTGAACAATACATTGAATGTACTAGAGATTTAGTAACTTCTCAAAATGAAGAATGCTTGGATTTTAATTCCTGTCTTTCTTTGTTTGAATATTGGCATGTCACTGCTACATAACCCTCTTTGACTCTTAAATGACTACGTATGCCTGATTAACAATCCATAACTAGATTGCTTAATAGTGTTTTAACTAAAAAAAAAGTGAAATCAAGAGATATATTGTCTCAAAGGATACCACAATTTATATTCTGTAAACTCCTCTCATGTTATTTTGCCTCAAGGAAAAAGTACATTGCTTTTATGGGACAGGGAATGCTCAAGTGTGACTGTTACCACCGGAAGAAAATCAGTAAATGGGATGTATGCACCTATACTGAATGTCACAGGCCTATTGTCTTTTTCTTGCCATGTTTTATTTCTTTGGAATTTGTAAAAATTATTTTCTTAGTCATTCTGTTCTCATAAATATGACATGTGAAAGTGATTTGGCCATGTGAACTTCAGAATATATATTAACCTCCATCACAAACTTTACTGGGTATCATGGTGATGTGTCTGGCAACTCATTGTTTCCTATCTATTTTAATGAAAAAGCAGAAATGACAAATGATAATAGACCAGGAATTGAAATTAAATATGTCATAACTTGTCACCAGCACGGAGATTGGGTTCATGATTTTGGGAAAGCAATAATAACACATACTATACATATGGAGATCTTTTTGCCCAAAATCTTTTCTTTAAAATGTATTAATTAAAAAAAAACCTCTATATATACACATAAATTATTCTGCCTAAAAAAATGTCATTGATCTTATATGTCTACATACCCTTTATGAATGATTCAACACAGTGCTGATTATCTTAAAGGCAGCTAGGAAGATGAGGAATTTCTCATATCTCCATGGGATAGAATTCATAGCTCTGATGTCTTGAAACTGTCAGAGTGGTTCTGTTGAGAGACGCAACAAATAAGATAGTGTCATTGGCATTTTTCCATAATGTGCATAAAATTATAAATTTATCTATCTCAAAGTCCAAACTTTGGGTTTATATGACTGATACAAAGAAATGGATGGTTGAAAGAATATACTGTATAGATAACATCTCATTTATTCTAAGCAATTGTTATGACTCTTGGTTTTGTAATTGATCTGATCAGAGATACTCAATAACTTATATTTTCATAAGCTCCCTTTTTACGTGGAAAACATCTTGGCAATTCCACTGGCTTGTGTTTACCAAAAGCTTTTCCTTGGACGCTGTTTTGACCATCTGTCCACAATGCTTTAATGTTATTATTTTATTTTCATGATATTTGAGGCTGCTTAACAGCTTATAGCTAACATCTGGAAAGCAGCTACATTTAACTTCAGCCAATTTGAAGCATTGACAGAGGTAAGAATTGAACGTTTCTGGAACATATTTCACACCAGAGAAACAAGTATTTACCTTAGCTTAGTCAGACTTAGTTTTATTTTTTATTTTTTTAATTTTTTTATTTATTTTTAATTTTATTATGTTATGATAGTCACCATACAGTACATCATTAGGTTTTGATGTAGTGTTCCATGATTCATTGTTAGCGGATAACACCCAGTGCTCCATGCAGTACGTGCCCTCCTTAATACCCATCACCGGGCTAACCCATCCCCCCACCCTTCTCCCTCTGGAACCCTCAGTTTGTTTTTCAGAGTCCATTGTGTCTCATGGTTCGTCTCCCGCTCTGATTCCCCCCCTTCATTTTCCCTTCCTTCTCCTAATGTCCTCCATGCTGTTCCTTAGGTTCCACAAATAAGTGAAACCATCTGATAATTGACTTTCTCTGCTTGACTTCTTTCACTTAGCATAATCGCCTCCAGTTTTAATTTAAAGGGACTCCATCTAAGAGTTACCAATGCCAAACAATAAAGCAAATCGGTAAACTGTCCATCTCCAAAAGCATTTGAGCAGAGGCAGAACGACTGTAAAAATTGTAAGAGAGGTTATAGGGACAACTCCTTTCCTTGAGCAATTGTTCAAATAGGTATTCTTCTAGTGTCAATTTTGGGTACACCTTGAAATGATTGTGATTTTAAACTATGGTGAGATCAATAAAAAGCATTAGTTGATTATCAAAGCGATATGTCAGAATGGACGCTAGGGCTATTTCCTCTTTTGTTTATTTTAAATTAGCTAGGTTAGAGAGATAAGAAAAATAATTTTTAGCTTACTTTTAGAAAATGGGATACAGAATCATTAAATGACGCTCATAACTAAAAACAATAACCTTACACTGGAAGTTTGGGGAGATAAACACATTTTTTACAATTATGAAAAATTATCTGGGTTTCTGAAACTTAATGAACTCAAGCACACTTACATGGAAATGTTAGTGCCATGACAATTTTAAAAGAACGCATATTTCAAAATTTGCTTGTGTTACTACAAAAAGAATGGTTATATGATATTTAATATAATTAAGGGTCTGGCCCACGAATGCTCCAATTCTTATTCAGAGATCCCTTCCCTAAGGTTACTTCTGAGTTTACTCATCACACAGACCCTGAGCTAGTTTCTTGGGTTAAGGACTGCACTTTTACCTTAAAAAGGTGATCTCTATCAGTCTCAGGTCTCCTACCAGTAGACTGTGAAGTAAAGATGAATTACAAAAAGATTATTTAGGAAGTGCAAATAATGCCATTTGGAAAATAAAAGGGGAAACAATAATACCGTATTCCAGATAAAACACAAGAAGGATTTTGGGAAAAAAAACATATTTTTTATCTACATTCCTCTACTTTGCCATCTGTAACTAAAACAATAGTATATACTGCTGCTATGGGGGTGAAGGAAATTACTCCCTTTTCATTTTAATCGATTTAAATGGACATTTTTTTAACTTTTAATTTTATATACATCTTCTTTAACTTATAGTTTACAATCCAGGATATATATATGTACGTGTGTGTGTATATATATATAATTCAGGATATATATGTATGTGTGTGTATATATATATATAATTGAATATATGTTATATATATTACATAGTATAATATATATATTTTATATATAGTTTACAATTCAGGCTATACATATGTGTGTGTATATATATAATTGAATATATATATTACTTTCAAACTTAATTGAATATAATTTAAAATATATAATTTCAAAACATTTCCTGAAAGAAAATAAAAGGTACTTCAATTTTAGTCACCAGAGAATAGAAGAAAAAGAGCAAGAGAAGTTTGTTAACTACTGAACTAACTTTTATACTTGACCATTTAGGATGATAAAGTAAACATTGTTAAGATAAAAATACATCTTGAAGAAAATCAATTTCCCAGAGACTGGATATGTTTCTGGAACCAAATAATCTATATGAATCTTTCCATCTTTAAATGTGAATGCTGACAAATGAGTCATCTCGGACACAATTATTAAAATTACATACTGTTATAATAATTTGTCTTAAGTTATTTGTCCTCTACTATATTTTCACTTAGAGAATATTGATTATGATATTTCTACATTTCCAAACCTAACCAGTGTTTATCATAAAATCAGCACTCAAGAAATGTTCATAAAATAATCATTTATTATAAAAATTGGATGCATGATTTGGGCTAATGTTAACCATTTGTTCAAGAAAATCTGCAATGATTTTAGTGTATTTCTACTTATTTCTTTCCCTTCCTTTTGTCCTTATTTTTGTCTTCTTCAATTTCTTTCATCACTGTTTTAAAATTTTCAGTGCAGTGTATTTCAGTGCAGATGTTTTCAACTCCTTGGCTAACTTTATTCCTAAGTATTTTATTTCACTTGGTACTATTTTAAATGGGATCATTTTCTTGATTTCCTTTTCAGATAGATTATTGCTTGTGTAAAGAAATGCTACTGATTTTTGTATGTTGAATTTTGACTTCATATCCTACAACTATACTGATTTATTAGTTCTAACAGTCTTTTATGGACTATTTAAGTTTTTCTACATGTAGAATCATGTCTTCCACAAACAGAGATTTTAATTCTTCCCTTCCTATTTGGATGACTTTTATTTCTTTTTTGTTGACTGATTACCTCTTCCAGTATTTCTAGTACTATGTGAATAGAATTGGTGAGAGTGGGCATCCTTGCCTTGTACTAAAAGGAAAACCTCTCAATTTTTCTCCACTGATTATGATGTTATCTGTGGACTTTTCATACATGGTCTTCATTATGTTGAGGTAAGTTCCTTATATACCTATATTTTTGAGGAAAGTTTTTAAAAAGTTGCCTTAATGTATGTATTGACAAGAAATGTTTATATTGTAAAGACAATAATGAGTTTTTAACTTAACAATTGTAATGGATAGATTTTGCCTAAATAAGCAAGAAGCCCTGATATCTGGAATCTAATAATAAAGGCAAAGAGGAGATTTAGTTTAATCAAAATACAGGTGTAGTGATGGTGATTTATTCAGAATTGGAAACAAGGAAGCAAGTCTGAGTTTACATACACTCAAACTCTGTTTGACTGTAAAGATATTTCTTACTCTCATTTAAAAATAAGATATATTTTGTCTTTCTTACATCTATTATATATTTTATTATGGGATCTAAGAGGCCACCAAAAATACTAATTTATATTTGTTTTACTTTTGCAAGCAAAAATTATTTCTCTATTCTTACTCTCCTGATAAAGATAGAAGTATATGTTATATGTTGGTTAACATATTTTATATAACAAGTATTTGCTCTTGTTTTAAACAGTAGAAATTAACTGTTTATGCTTATTCTTCTGGTAAGCATAGAAATATGTTATATCACATAACATTTTAAATTAATTCTGCAGGATTTGAGATCACTTTCCAGTGGACATATGGTAAAGGGTTTATCAAGATCTATTTACTGTTGAGTGGCCACGCTGATATCATCATGGTTAAACAGGCAGGAGAAATGCACTCAGCCTCAGAGGGTGGCAAGCCTTATGGATTACTAACAGACACATCCTGAAAACAAAGGACCCCCCCATCTGTTTGTTGCAACAGTAACTGGAATAGCAAATTCTTTAAAATACCTAAACGTCCAACAAAAGAGGAAGGGTTTAATATTGTATTCTGTGTGTTCGATGAGATAATATTCTAATTTTCAACACAGTGAACAAGAAATAATTTAAAAATGTGTTTTCTCATCTTATGTGAAGAAGTAGAGTTGTATAAACACCATTAAAACTATAAAAATAGGGGGTATAGAAGGAGTAGTAAGTGATGCATCTTAATTATATTAAGGAGAGTGAGTCCATGAAATTCATTTTTTTATTTTTATTGTTAAAAATAAGTGGTTATAAACTTTATCAAAGTAGGTGAGATATGGGCAGTTAGGCATACAACCACTCCCCCAAGGCCACAGCTGCCCAAGTCACCTAAAACTACATTTACACACACTCACCTTCATTAATGACTACCTCCATAGTGAGACCCTCAACTAAACTGAGACTTCACATGTCTCTTCCAGAAGGCATAAACAGATTTGGAGACACCAGAGGCTGGCATGGGATGTCGAATGTGGGTCACAGTAAGTTAAAGATTCTGTCAGATTAATGGTGACACCTTAGAAAGAAGGTACATTATCTCTTCCTACTAGAGTTCCTGGAATGATATATTTATTCATTTGTTTGTTGTCCTTTACTTTCATTGGCCATCCGTATATTCCTTGGTTTTCTTGATCTACAATAATATCCCCCAAATAACCTGCAAACTGTGTTAGCTTGCTAAGGCTGCCATAACAGAGTAGCACTCTGAGTGATTTAAGCCACAGAAATTTATTTTCTCACAGTTCCAGACCAGAAAGTTGGGATTGAGATGTAGGCAAGTTTTGACTCTTCTGAGGCCCCTCTCTGTCTGTCTTCTTTTCCCCAGGTCTTCATGTGGTCTTCCTTCTGTGTTCTAATAGCCTCTTCTTATAAGGCCACCAGTCAGATTAGGGCCTACCTTAGCATCCTCATTTTAATTAAAGTACTTTTTAAAAGACCCTATCTTGAAATACAGTCACATTCTGAGATCCGGAGTTTAGGACTTCAGCATACGAATGGGGTAGGGGGAGGCACAGTTCAACCCATAGCGCAAAACAAAGTCTTTTAACTTGCATAATTAATAAGCATATAATAACCAAAAGGAAAATAAAGTTTTAAGAAAATCTCACTATCAAGGGAGTATCCTAGATTAGCAACAGAATAACAAATAACATCTAACATGAACTTTACATCCAATGGGAGCAATATTAGAAGCAGGAAGATGTGAGAGTTATATTCAAATATGCTATTCAAAGCATGCACACACACACACACACACACACACAACTCTCTTAATTAAATTAAATCAGTGCACAAAATGGCGCAAAGACATCTGCAAAGGTTAGCATATATACACTGGAGATTGAGGAAGCTTTTTTTCCTTTCTCCAAGGCATTATCTTAATAACCTTAATCCAATGTATTTTCACATTTCAATCCTTGATTTTCAAAGAAAATCAATTTACGGATTTCAGACTATATGCCTGGAAAAATAGAGAAAACTCATTATAGATAGAATCATTTACTGTATCTATTTCTCTTTTTTTCATAAGATTAATGCATATCACTAATATTCAAAGTTGCCTGAATCCTTTGGGTGATGCTTTAAGAATTAGATAATCCTATTCTTCTACTGCATTGGTTAAAAGCATGTTATATCAGCTGGATATGCCTATAACAATTATGTAATATAAATTGCTAAAGAATAATATCAATTAAAGTTATACACTCCCCTATTTAGTCCTCTTCTTGAAAGAAATACTATTTTCCATCCAGCTCATGAGAATATGAATGGTTTACACTGAGATATATTTTTTAAAGATTTATTTATTTATCCTTAGAGAGAGAGAGAAAAAGAGAGAGCACAAACAGAAGGGGCAGAGGGAAAAGGAGAGAGAAACTCAAACAGATGGAGCTGAGTGCAGAGCCCAATGCCAGGCTCCATCGCACTACCCTGAGATCACGACTTGAGCTGAAACCAAGAGTTGATGCTCAAAAGACCGTGCCACCCAGGCACCCCCTGAGATATCTTTTACAAATGCCATAGCACATAGATATAATGTAGATGTACATAGACACAGGTGTAAATACAGATATTATCTGTAATGTCTGTAATGTCATTTATATAAGATAAACAATTGAAGTAAGCACTTATGATAATTATTATTTGCTGATAATATAAAATTCACAAGCAACTCCTATCTAATAGAAAACAGATACTTTCGATTTATGGTTCAAACATAGTGTCTTAGATTCAGCATTTCCCCTTTCAAGTCCTGATAATTATTTAAAAACAAAGCAGAAAAGGAATACAGCTCTATTTATAGAAAATGCAAGAAATTAAAACTCCTTACATATCAGAGAAAGGCATAACTTTGTACAGGTGAGGACCTTATGCTAGAGGAGGTGAGAGGATGCATGTCATAGAGATAATTAGGTTGTGAGAATACCAATAGACAGCACCAGCAGAGACCCACCCTCCACAGATAAGAGACCCAATAAGATGAAACACCTGCTTACGAAAGGATGCTCAAGAGTGCACGGATGAAAATATAAGTAAATAATAATAAAAGTCCATGGCCTGGTAGCACACTAACACCAGCATTCATGTTGTTCTGACTGAGGGGAGCCAAGTGACATTTTCAGAAATGAGAGAGTTTGCTTTGTGAAAAATGGACAAACTGCAGGACTAGTCTGAACTTGTCCTCATCTTCATAGACATCCTCCCAAAAGTTAGACCAGGAAAAATCCAGAGGCTTTAAAAAATAAGTTATTATTTTAAGAAATTGCTAAAAAGGCATTCATATAGCAACACCACAAATGGAGATGGGAGATGGGAGAGAAAAAGTACAGGAATACTTACCAACAGAATATATTCAAGAAAATCGTTGCAATGGATGAAAACTGAAAACAATGAGTCTCAAGTACCACAGTGGTGAACCACTCTTATCTGTGAATAAGAAACAAAGCAGATAGGGAATGGGGAAATTGATTACTTAAGGCTTTAACACAGGAAAATTATGTAAGAAAAAAACCATTATGAAATACTTAATAAAGATAGTAAGGAATGGACATGAGAAAAACATTTTTTTTTAATTAGGAATCTAAAACAGTTACAGAGAAAAGGAAAGAGAGTAAATTAGAGAAAACATAGAAGTTTTGGAATCTGTAATAAAAAATAATAATGGAACAAATATTAGGTAATTCATGATTTTTTTTAATTAAGGCCACAAATCTATATATTGAATGATACAGCAACTCTTGGGAAAAACTGTCCTAGATTAAGCAACATTGAGATTCTTATTTAAAATCAAAGTATAATAACACGTACAGAAAATTTCCTAAGACATGAATATACAGTTTCATGAGTTATCACAGAGCAAGCACTTACAAAATAATCACCTGACTGAGAAACCAGATACAGCCAGCATCTCAAATCCCTTCCCAACCCTGAACTCCTTTCTGTCTTTCCAATGAACCACTTTAATTGTAATACCTGAGTTTTAGTTCTGCTTATTTTTGAAAATTATATAAATGGATTCACACAGCATGTATGTATTATGGTGAATCTGGCATCTTCATCTCAATAATATGTCAGTGAGATTCATACCTATTGTTATAAGGTGTTCAAATTAATTTTTATTGTTATATATTATTCCTATATTCTATAGTAATTTATTTATCCATTCCTTATTGTTGGCAGTATTTGGTTAGTTTTCATTCACTTATTCCAGAAGTGTGCCAATACTTGGTATCATCAGTAGTGTAATACTTGGTATTGACAAATTTCAACCATTCGTATTAATTTTATTATTGTTTTGACTTGTATTTTCCTGATGGTTGAGATTAGGTGACTTTTCATATGTTTTCTGGTCATCTGAAAGTGCTCTTTCCTAAGTGTCAGATCAAGTGTCTAGCTCACTTTTTTTCTGTTGAGTTGTCTGTTTCTTTCTGATATGCAAAGGCTGGATATATAAATCTAGATATATTCTAGAGGGGATCCTTTTGTCTTCTTTCATTCTGTAGCTTGTTTTCTTCCATGATTCTTAATGAACAGAAGATCTTAATTTTGATGTAGTTTTTTGGTCTATATTTTACTTTAAAATTACTGTGTTTGCAAGTACAAGAAATCTTTCCCTACATCAAACAAAATATTTGTAATTGTTATTTTAACATAATAAAATTTAATACCCAGCCAAAAATCCATTATTAAATGTAATTAGATAACAACTGATGTTTTTGCATGATAGTCAAAAACACTAAATCACTTCCATTATCCTTATTGTCAAACATTGTTCTAGAGGTATTACCCAAACACTTAGACAAAACAATAAAATTAAGATATACAAAGGAAAAGAAGAAGTTAATATTTGATTATTTACACACGACATGATGGTTTACTGGGAAAGCTAAGAGGAAAGAACCTGAAAAACTATTTTAAACAATGGATAAATGATATAACAATTCAAAAAATCAATAGAAATTAATACCACCAACACATAACTGAAATATTTAACAAAAGAAATATCCTTTATGTAATAATTAAAAAGAATTAAGGAATGTCAACATATAAGCTTAATGAGCTATAAAATTTTAACATGCTCAGGAAGACACTAAAGAAGGCCATTATAGTACATGTATATGGGCACAGATATATAAAAAATAGAAAGATCTTAAGTGAGCAAAAATAAATATAAGTGCTTAAAGTACAATAAAGGTAGCATCTGAATCAATGCAGAAAAAATAATTTTAATCCAAATATGTTTGAATAATTGAGGATCATTTAACTTGAAAGACAAGAAACTTTGATACACATATCCAATCCTGATTGAAAAATTTAAAAAGTGATTACTTTAAAATAAAAACTAAAACAGTAAAAACACTAATTATTTTATAACTTCAGATTGAGCCATAGTTTTAGAGTTATATCTAATAACCTATAAATGAAAGATTATTAACTTCCATTATAATAATAAATCTGCATGAAAACAAATATTATGAAGAAGCAGGAAAATAAAAAGCTAATTCAGAAAAAAATAGACAATGCTTATTGCAAAGGGATAACTTCTATAATTCACAATGTGCTTCTGCAAATTAATTTGGGTTTTTTCTGCAAATTGACTTGAAAAATGGCCATCTGAAAAATGGGTAAAAGTATGAAAAAAAGGAAAATAAGTTATACTGATATAGTATTTTTCTTCAATTAGGTTGACAGAGACCCTAAAGCTTGGCAGTAGACCATATTGAGATGTCAAGGAAAAGGCTGTGGAGTAAACATTATTTGACGCCTGGTAGGAACATCCTTTGGTACAACTTCTGTGGAGAGCTATTTTTTAAAATGCACAAAAAATAAAATCCAGTAATTATACTTCTAAAATGTTTTTCATGAATACATATACACATTTGTAAAATGACTTATGTTAAAAGTAATTCAATAGAGTGTTATTTATAATAAAAAAAAGTATAGTTTCAACTTAAATGCCCTTGAACAGGGTGTCAATAATATTAGGATATATGGTATTTTATGCTTAAGTCAAAATAAGGAGTCTCACTATTTACTGATATAAAAATAGTCAAAATGTTAATCATTGAGGAAAAAAGCAAAGTACATAATATTGTGTATAGTATGCTATGACTTGTAAGAAAAAGAAAAAATGCTATCTCTTTGAATTTGCTGTTACGTGCATGATATATATCTGGAAAAATAAATAAATAAATTGTAACAGTGGTTATTCATGTAAAAGGAAATGAAGAATGACAGATGTGTTGTCTTTATTAAAAGTTAATTTATTAAAGAGTTATTTTAAAGAGTTGTTAATATTAAAGAGTTAGTTAAAAATTTAAGAGAACTATGTATGCTAGATAATAATTCTCATACTGTACTAGCCTGAAAAATGAGTTTTCTTTAGATCAGTAGTTTACTCATTAGGATACATAGGGCTATCCTTTCAGAATTCTATTATTTCATGATAGGATTCCATGACTACACACTCTATTAAAAAGTATGTCTACACAGAATTACTTCATTCTTAATAATAGCAGTAATGGTAATAATAGAGTTATGACATCGAACATGAATCATTCCATAACAGAAGGAAAACAGGAAACATTGAACAAAATCAATTTAACTTCCTAAAGAGCACTTGGATGATTCAGAACTGAAAGGTCATTCTGCTAAAATTATGATGGCCCTTAGTTTACAGCCTGCTCCCACGTACATTCTCTCACCAGCTTACTTGATCATGTATAAACGTGGAAGACAGCAAACCCAGGGGGACTACACTACAAAGAGTGCATAAGACAAGCAGAAAAGAAAAAAAAAAGACTGACAAGACTGACAATTATGGTTTGAGCTAAAACTCAGAAAAATAAAGTTATAAAATACCCTGCTCTAAGTAGAAAAAAATGCATGTATTAATTATAAGTAATTCAGGAAATATAAAAAAAATAAAGAAGAAAAATAAATTCCTAAACCTGTCATTGATGAATAAGTAATAATAGCATATATTAGAACCATAAATTGATCAATTGTGGTAATATCTATTACCTTTTTAAATTAAAATTATATAATAAGTATTTTCTAATGTAACTAAATTTTTTAATTGTAATGTTAATATTGTTTTGCCATATGTGTATAATTGTAATTGAAATAACCAATCCTCTATTTTAAACACTCACATACTTTTTAGTTTTCCTTAGTTTTCCTTCCTATTTCCTTATAAAACTGATGATACCTCTTCACAATTGCTTTCATAAGAATCAAATTGTTAAATAATGCAATATATGTTAAGAAAAAAAAAAGAAGAAGATAGCAGGAGGGGAAGAATGAAGTGGAGTAAGTCGGAGGGGGAGACGAACCATTAGAGACGATGGACTCTGAAAAACAAACTGAGGGTTCTAGAGGGGAGAGGGGTGGGGGGATGGGTTAGCCTGGTGATGGGTATTAAAGAGGGCACGTTCTGCATGGAGCACTGGGTGTTATGCACAAACAAAGAATCATGGAACACTACATCAAAATCTAATGATGTAATGTATGGTGATTAACATAACAATAAAAAATTAAAAAAAACAAAAAATGATGTAGTGTATGGTGATTCACATAACAATAAAAAATTATTAAAAAAAGAATCAAATTGTTATGTTCAAATAAAATAAATGTTTCTGAAAATTTTTATAAAATCAGGATACTGTAGATTTTTTAAATAATTGTTTTAGTATAGACTTTAATTTTAAGAACAGTTTTAGGTTCACAGCAAAATTCAACCCCCCACTAGAGTTATAGTGTATTCCTGCCTCCATGCGTGTACACCCTCCCCCTGTCAGCAACCTGCACTATCATGGCATTTTTGTTAAAATTGATGAGCCATAAATGACACTTAATTATTACCCAAAGTTCATAATGAACACTAGGGTTTACTCTTGGTGTTGTATATTCTGTGGGTCATGACAAATGCATAATGCCATGTACCCATCATTATAATATCATTCAAAATAGTTTCGTTTCTCTAAAATTTCTCTGTGCTCTTGAAAGTAACTTTGGTGAACAGAAGTTGTTAATTTTAATGAAGTCAAACATCAATCATTTATTTCATGAATTGTGCTTTTGATGTGGTATCTAAAAAGTTATCACCAAACCTAGGTTAGTTTGGTTTTCCCTTATGTGATATTCTTGGATTTTTATACTTTTGTTTTTGTATTTATGACTGTATTTTAAATTCAATATTTGAATTAATTTTGGTGAAGGGTATAAAGTCTGTGTCTAGATTCATTTATTTACATGTGGATATCCAGTTGTCCCACCACCATTTGCTGAAAAGGTTATCCTTTGTCCACCAAATCATCTTTGATTTTTAGTCAATGATCAGTTGACTATTTGTGTAGGTCTATTTCTAGACATTTTATTCTGTCTCATTGATGTATTTGTCATTCTTTCACCAATATCACACTGTTTTGATTACTATGGCTTTAAAATAAGTCTTGAAGTAATATAGTATCAGTTTTTTAACTATTTTTATTCACTATCGTGTTGGCTATCCTGGATTTTTTTGCCTCTTCATATAAATTTTAGAACAAATTTGTGTATATCCACCCTATAATGGACTTTGATTAGGATTGTATTAAATATATAGACCAATTTGGTAAAACTGACATCTTGACAACACTGTGTCTTTTTTACGCTTTTATTTATTTTTTAAGATTTTATTTATTTATTTAATTTATCATTTATTTACTTATTTATTTATGAGAGAGAGAGAGATAAAATGGGAGGGACAGAAGGTGTGGGAAGGGAGAAAGATAGAGAGAGAGAACCTCAAGTGGACTCTAAGCTGAGCATGGAGCCCAACACAGGGCTCAGTCTCACCACCCTGTGATCATGACCTGAACCAAAACCAAGAGTTAGACACTTAACCAACTGAGACACCCAGGTGCCCTTATGTTTTTATTTAAAATCCAGTTAGTGGGGCGCCTGGGTGGCTCAGTTGGTTAAGCGACTGCCTTCGGCTCAGGTCACGATTCTGGAGTCCCAGGATCGAGTCCCGCTTCGGGCTCCCTGCTCAGTGGGGAGTCTGCTTCTCCCTCTGACCTTCTTCCCTCTCATGCTCTCTCTCTACCATTCTCTCTCTCTCTCAATAAATAAATAAAAATCTTTAAATAAAAAAAATAAAAAAAGTAAAAAATAAAAAAATAAAATCCAGTTAGTTAACATACAGTGTAATATTAGTTTCAGGTGTACAATATAGTGATTCAACACTTCCATGCAACACTCAGTGCTCATTACAGGAAATGCACTCCTTAATCCCCATCACCTATTTAACCTACTCCCCTACTCACCTCCCTTCTGGTAGCCATCAGTTTATTGTCTATAGTTAAGTTTCTTTCTTGGTTTGCCTCTCCCTCTCTTTTTCACTTTGCTCATTTGCTTTCTTTCTTAAATCCACATATGAGTGAAATCATATGGTAATTTTCTTCCTCTGACTTATTCGCTTAACATAATACTCTCTAGCTCCATCTATGTTGTTACAACTGGCAATATTTCATTATTTCTTACAGTCAGTAATATTCCACTGTATTGAGTCTTCTTATCCATGAATATGGAATAACTCTCCATTTTAGTTTTCCTTTGGTTCTTTCATTAGAGTTTTAAAGTTTTATTCAAAAAGATCTTGTACATATTTTGCTAAATTTATACCTGCCTTTCATTTAGAAGATGCTAATGTAAATGATATTGTGATTTTAATATCAAATTCTAATTGTTATAGAACATATATATGTATGTTATATAAGATTTTCTATGTATATTATAGTATATACGAAAGTGAGTTTTTTAATATAACCTTGTATTGTGCAACCTTGCTATAATTGCTTATTAGTTATGGAAGGGTTTTGCCAATTCTTTTGAATTTGTTCTATAGACTCTCATATCAACTGTAAAGAAAGTTTTATTTTTATCCTTCCCAATCTGTGTACCTCTTATTTCCTTTTCTTGTCTTATTGCATTCACTAGGACGTCTAGTACGACATTGAAAATAATCAGTGAGAGAGAGTATCCTTGCTTTGTTCCTAAGCAAAAGGGAATTTTGCTTTTAATTTCCCCAGAATGCTTTCTTACAACTGATAATATTGTTTTAATCTCTAGTTAGAGACATGAACATTACATTTTAATCCATTTTTATTTCCTGAGTTACCAATGAAGTTAGATATTACCATATATTTATATTTATAATTTACATTATACTGTTTGTAGTAATTGCAGCCATTGGACTTTTTAAGAAAAAAATACTTGTGAAAGCAAATATAAGCTCTATTGAATAATTTTAGTAAATATAGGCACTTACAAGTAAGTAAACTACAATTTAACTGCTCAGAGTAACCACCACTTCTAGTATGTTTTATGTTAATACATATATATATACATATGAACATATATACTATTATACACTATATCATATTATACATATTTAATATAACTAATTTTGTATACAAATACGTGACAACCAAACAACCTCACATATCCTCATGTCTTTTAAATTTTAAATCAAGCAGAGAGATTCCAGAAATATGGTAAATAATAATGACACAAAGATATTTCAACATTTAATATTAATTTGGTAGTAATATTACATAATTAAGGTAGGGGGTAATTATTCATCATGAATCATCCTTATTGATGCTCAAACATAATATTCATCTATTTCTAATAAAATATCCATCTTAGATATGAAATAGAAGCACCCTTCATCAATTCCATGAAAAATACCAATTTCTAAGAAAGATCCAAATTAAGGATCCTCAGTATCTGATATAATGTTTGGCACATAACAAGCATTTGACAAATTCAAAAATGTTTGGGTAAACAGTATATTAATTGATAGAAATTTGATATATTCTTATTAAAATCCAGGCATGACTGCCCTCTATCACTACACTCATTAACTTTATTCTGATATTCTTCCAATACAGTAAGTTGAAGAAAACGTTAGATATGAAATTCAGATCTTGTTCGGTAATATCATTATTTTCTCATGTTGAAATTCTTATTGAAAAATCCAAAAGAACTAAGAAAGCATTATATTAATTATATATATAAACATAATGCATGACATATATAAATTACATATAATATATAATTTTATATATTACAGATTTATTTATATTATAGTATTATAGAATTCAGTATATTGGCAGTTTATGTAAATGAACCATTAAATAAGAAATTGACCAAGTATATTTATATTTCTATAAATATAAATTACTGGGGCGCCTGGGTGGCTCAGTCGTTAAGCATCTGCCTTCGGCTCAGGTCGTGATCCCGGGGTCCTGGGATCGAGCCCCGCATCTGTCTCCCTGCTCCGCGGGAGGCCTGCTTCTCCCTCTCCCACTCCCCCTGCTTGTGTTCCCTCTCTCGCTGTGTCTCTGTCAAATAAATAAATAAAAAATCTTAAAAAAAAGAAATATATTCTGCATGGAGCACTGGGTGTTATGAACAAACAATGAATCATGGAACACTGCATCAAAAACTAATGATGTAATATATGGTGATTAACATAACAATAAAAAAATTAAAAAAAAAGAAATATAAATTACTTTAGTAAATATAACAAAGGACAGCTACAGCCAATATGAGGCTTCTTATAAAGATACAGACTTGTATAAATTCTTGCCTAAATATATAGAGAAAATATTTTGCGGTGTCTACGGATCCTAATTGTGTGCTCTGATCATCAACCAGCTCTGTGCTGTTACTCCCCCCATCTTTCCTAAGATATAGTAAGTATAGATGACAAAGTCACAAAAATATACTCTTTATATTTTGAGACTTTTACTCAGAAAACAAAGTAGTCTCCTTTGAAACCTGAACAAAACCCTTTTTGTATATAAGAAGTTGACATAAATTTTAGATCTTATAAGTGAAGTCAGGGAAATATTTCTATCCATCTTTTGCTACCAAACTTATAGCTCACACCTACCATGGTACTCAAGTGACTAGAAAGAAAAGTATATTTTTACAGAAGCTTGCCTGTTGCGGGCGTGGAGGGGGGAGATGAGGTTAGCTTTGCTGAAGCTTTAGAACATTAGCAGTATGCATAAAGAACATTTCATGCTTCATATACCATTTATTTAAAAATCTCTTTTGTCCTTTTCATTCTCCTAATTATAACATTTGAGCTATACCAATCTTTTTTTTTTTTTAAGATTTTATTTATTTGACAGAGAGTGAGAGAGCACAAGCAGGGGAAGCAGCAGGCAGAGGAGGGGAGAAGCAGGCTTCCCGCCAAACAGAGAGCCCGATGCGGGGCTCAAACCCAGGACCCTGGGACCACAACCTGAGCGGAAGGCAGCCGCCTAACTGACTGAGCCACCCAGGCGCCCGAGCTATACCAATCTTTAATTGTTTTTTTCTGTGCCACCAGTTGGAATCCATCACAAAGGGCTGCTACAAAATTGAAATCACAGAAAAAAACAAAGGAAAAGGCTAGTAGTGATATTCTCACTTCCCTTGCACCTACAGAGAGAAGGTATCATTCTTTGGGATAAAATTAATGCAGAGCATCTTAGACTAAATGTTAACTCCATAAGAGTATGCAGTACAAGTTCAAATAAATGTATAACGACATAAAATGTCACCTTGGGAACATTCACAGGAAACATTCATATTTGCTTCTCTAAGATAAACAATTGTGGAAAAACAGAACACCTAGCAATGTCATGTTGAAAATTAGGATACTAACAGTACCTGCCTTACGTTGTTGTCATAAAGATTAAAGCAGTTCACATCATCATTATTAAGGAAAAAGAGTAATGTCCTTTACAAGATACTGTTGCTCTTTATTCCCTGGAAAGGAAGAGCAATATCAAAAAGAGAAGGGACATTTAACTGTCAGTATAAAGAAAGAGAACAGGGTTGTTACCTAAGTAAAACAAAGACCTTCAAACTTTTTGTTTGAATTAAGACTCCAACAAAGAGATGGTTTTTATACTTCCATGCATAGAGGGAAAACAGAGAAAAAATGAAAAAGCAATTGTACAATTATATATATATAATTTTAAAGATAAAGAAATGTCAAGTAGTCTTCCATTATCAGAATAGCATTATCAAGCAAAACAACCAATTAAAATTAAAGACTTTTTAAAGATTCAAGATAACTGTGCAGATAATAGTAACGATAGCTGAGTCTTAAGAGATTCTTACTATAAATAAGATTCTTCAGTATAATTTGGTAGACTTTCAAACACACACACACACAGTTGGTAGGTGTAGTTAAAATGAGGGCCCTGCCATTATTCCAAGTCTCAATTTCTCCCTCTTTTTTTCTCTCTCAAACTATTTCTCCTTCATACAATTGTTTAGCTGTCATCACTGGTTGGTTGGTTTGTTTTGAAGAAAATTTATAATCATATCCCCCCAAAAATATTTATGGATTTTGGAAGTAAATTATTTAATATTAATAAGTTAATTTTGGAAAACTGATTTTTTTCACATTTTATTTTACTTTTTTAATTTTAGCTTTGAAATACAATTGACAAGTAAAATTATATCAGTGCTCTTTTTGACTCTCAAAAAATTTATATTTAGAAGCCTTTTATATTTCTTGTTAATTTTCTTTCTGATAATTTTTTCCCTCTGTGATAAAAAGTATTTTTTTCTTTTATTTTCTCATTATTTCTACCTAATCTTTCCATTTATAGATAAGCTATTGACTTTCATATATTAACTTTTCATTTAGCCCTAAGTCATAAAAACTTTTTAAATGTTTTATTGTCTTTAAAAATAATTTACTTAGGGACTATAAGAAGATAATAGTAGACAAATCTGCAAAATAAAAATTGTGTTATTCTTTTGATAGGAACCCTGATTCAAATAAGGTTTGTTATTTGTTTTTAAATGAGTAACTTTGAAAAAGGATCACTGCATTATTTATTTTTGTTTTACTTTATTATTGTCCATTTAAGAATCAGAGCAAGCTTGTTTCACTATATTAATTTCAATACTTTTTATTTTTTCAGCTTTTAAATATTTTGCATAAATTATCTGTATCATCAGATTCTAATGAAATCATGAGATGAATTTTTAGAACCTCTAAAATATCTCTATGGCTATTGGTCGTTTGTAATTTCCCTAACAGCACTGATATGGGCTGAATTATGTCCCAGTGAAATTCATATGTTGAAATCTGCAGATCTGGTATCTCCAAATGTGACTGTATTTGGAGATAAGACCTTTAAAGAGGTCATTAAGTTAAAATGAGGTAGTTAGGGTGAAACCCAAATTCCACATAACTGGTGTCCTTATAAGAAGAGGAAGAGATACCAGCGATGTGCCCACACAGAGAAAAGGCCACGTGAGGACACAGCATGAAGGTAACCATCTGCCAGCCAAGGCGAGAGCGAGAGGTCTCTGCAGAGAATTATCCTGGTCTTCTATCCTCCTGAGAAAATATACTCCTGTTGTGTAAGTCATTCATTCACTGGTAGCAAACTAACATAATCATTACATGCTCTCTTAGAGATACATATCACGTTGCCTTTTATTTTTATTTTGCAAAATTTTTAGTTCTTAGAGAGAGAGAGCATGTGTGCACAGGCAGGAGCAGAAAGGGGCAGAAGGAAATGGAGAGAGAGAGAATCTTAAAAAGGCTCGAAACCCCACATGGGGCCCCACACACGGCTCGATCTCATGCCCCTGAGATCATGACCTCAGCCAAAATCGAGAGTTGGACACTTAACCAACTAAGCCACCCAAGCACCCCTCACATTTCCTTTTAAATAGTAATCCCCTTATTTGTTGTTAATCCCATATCATTGTATCAAGAATTGAATAAAAGGTAAATTCCGAGAGTGAACAGCCTGACAGGACTCACAGTCACTGAATGATTTCATAATGATTGCATTAGGAACAATGCCTATGTTCACATATTTTGGTAATGTGAATGTGAGCAGAGTTGTGCAGTGGAAGCGTGCTGGACCCAAATTCACATTCAAAAGAATTATGAACCCATTAATAATGGGTTCTTTGAATTGATTGTCTGGGGTTTATCTTGGAGGCCTCTCCATGATCATTAATCATCTGCTTCCTAGGATAGAATCTGTATCATGAAGACACTCCAAAGACCCTTCTTACCATGGAGAGTTCCAGAAGCTACAGATTTATGGTTCTAAGACACAGACCACTATGGGCCTCTTCCCAGATCCTAAGTCATCATTATATCCAGTCCCTAAGAATCTCAATTGCTGCATTTCAGTGGGGGTCTCCAACAACTTCCATCCAGTTATCTCCTGGGTTAGCCTTTATTTTCTAGACAGACTATTACTGGTTTTTACTAGTGATGATTTTTTTTCAATCCAAGAATTTTATTTTTCCCTTTAAATGAAAAATAAAACAAAGAGCCAGAGCCTGGGATTAAAATATAACATATAAAAATGTAAGGCCATTATTAAAATTTTTTTTTTCCTAAACAAAATGCTAGTGGTCCCTAGTGCTGTTAAAAAATATGACAGGACTTCTGACTTTATTTTTAGTCTATACCAGAGTTTTATTTTCATTTCATCTATTCTAATATTCTAATATTACAAGATCTTTGCCCATACAATTTTTTCTTCATTTGCTGCATGGTCTGACTTATTTCTAGAATTAATTATTCTGGTTTTTCTATAGTCCTGCTCCAAAATAAATAATGATAAATTCTTATAGGATATAATTGAATGATAAAATTTTGTCATCAGTCATCCATAACAAAATGAGGCTCAAGTTGTATATTTTGGCAAAACAAAACATATTTTATGCTAAGTTTTAGAATATGAACTTTTACCATCATCCTATTCTATCTTCTTTAAGTGATAAATAGTGTGTTATGTCACATGTAAGATTATGTTGTTGTTGTTTCTTTAATAAAATGGATAAAAGCAATACTTTGGAACGATGCAAGGAGAGAGATGGAGGTGATGGTGGTGTCCTCTCAGGGAAGTCCAGACTGTGGATATTAGCTTTGAATATCCAAACATGTCCTCTTGTGCATGCTAGATTATCAGAGTCCTCAAAGCTAATCTCCTGACTCATTAACATGCATCTGAGGCTGGGAAACATGTTGATTTACAACAATCAAAAAGAGTCTTAGGAATCTATATATGTGGAGTCAGTGTTATATTTGTGTTATTTTCTGTAAGAAGAACCGGTTATAAAATCACTTCCACCAGAAAAATGTGTTTTGAAAATAGTTTCAAAACTAGGATATTTGGATGTCCCAAATATTTAATGGCTTTCATTGTATCCATTTCATAGTACAGATGGCCTGGAGAAGGGGTCCATTGACCTTTTCTCTATGGGGAAATTTTGCATTGAGGCTGGAATTATGTCTTATCTGTGTGTGTGTGTGTGTGTGTGCACATGCGCACGCATGTCTGTGTAATATATGTTGACTTGTAACTCATTACAGTTAGTTTCAAAAAAATTACTAGTTTTACTAATTTATTCTAATATGATTTAGTTTTCTTTGAATAGCAACCAATAATAATAAAATATATTATATTATTAAGGCAATTCAAAATTATACTATTTTTAGTTGAATGCACAGCATTCAAACTAGTGAATTTCATTCTTTTAGTTATTTTCCATCAGGTAGATGTTCCAGTTAATCAAACAAACAAACAAAAATGTCTTTCTTACCAAGACATAGGTGACAGAATAGTTTGCCTATAGGTGTTACATAACCATTTCTATAGGGTTAATAGGGAAGCTTCCATGTGAAAAGTTCTTCAAATCAAAAGCTTATATAGACTCAGTTGTTATTATGACAGTTACCTGTCTTAGCATAACAAAACCTACTTGAAGATTCTACTACTTGAAGATTCTAATTTGGTTCTTTTAAATCTCTGATTATTTCAAGTGCCCTTCTTCCCAATATAAATTTAGTGGATTTGATTACAAAGCTTCAATTAATAATGTTGTAGCTTTCTAAAACATACTACACATGTAGGTTGCAAACACACTTACATCTATTCTACAATCCATTTCATCCCTTCCTGGTTCTCATATTCTAATCCTATGTATTCTAAGTAGCATTATTAATTTAAATATTAAATTATATATTAAATAATAACAATAGTAAAAATAAATGGGAGTGTATACTTTATAGGTGAGTATATACTTTTATTATATTAAGTATATAATAATCATGTGCATAAACACATATGTATGTATGTATATTATATTTTTGTGTAAAAATTATATGGAGGAAAACTTAAGACCTAGGTTCTAGTACTAACATTAACATCCTTTGCATAATTAATATCTGGGATTTAGTTTCTTAGTCTTTGAGATGAGCATAGTTGCATCTACCTTATATTTTTTCTGTGCTTATGAGGTTATTATTGAAAATGTGCTTAAAAAGCATAAATTATTATTCAAATGCAAGTAGCGCAAAAAATATTGGAATATTATTAGTTGAACGCCATAAATGATACTGATGAGATTGAAGGGCATGCTGCAAATTACACAACTGGCTCATAGTTTAGTAGATTTCCTCTCCCCTTTCTCAGCAGATATGCACAGGAACCATGGTAGTATGATCTACATGTTTGCCATTCAAACCATATGTTATAAACATTTTGAATAGATAAGATCAACCATTTTTAAAAAGGTAATGTAGAAAATATATTTCAAACTATGCCTTAAATGTAATACCAAGATGGTCATTTCAAATATGTTTACTGGTTTGAAGTATAAAATGACATATTTATATTTGGGTTCAGTGGAAATTTTTGAACACTGCAATAACTGGACTTCATAATACAGTCACATACAGATGGAGAAAGAGACAGAGATAGATGCATATTATCACTCTTGGGATTTGTAAGACACCAACAGAGTTAAGAAATCTTTGAAATGCTTCATGTGGAGTCTAACCCTTAATTAGCCAGTAATGTTATTGTAGCTTATCTAAAATTAATCAGCAAAATCCCCACTGAAGCCTGCTGATTCCTTTATAAATTCCATCTAGTAATATGGTTCTTTGGATAAAAAGAAAAGAAAAAAATGAACCTGTAGATGCCTCGAAAATGTGGCAATTCTGGATAATTTGAACACTGATTTCTACTGATATATATTCAGGAGGAAATGATTTATCTGACCTAACTAAAATTGCATTTTGTTTTAGTTATTGCATTGTTCACCATCTCACTCCTATGGTTCAATGTTGATGTGAAATTGAACTAGAGGTTTCCCTATTCTTCAAATTTCTTTATCTATGTTACCACATAAGTATAGATTTAAGTAAACTAAATCAAAAGAGCAAAATCAATATTCTTTCATGCTACAAGCTTTTCTTTTTGCAAAGTGCAAGGCATTAATCACTGGAGGAGCAGTAACAGGTACTTATTAACACATAGACTTCGAAGCCAGAAAACATGAAGAGTAAACCCTAACTTTCACACTTACTATCTAGACTAAATCATAAAAATTTGTCATCTCTTCTCAGCCTTCATTCTCTCATGTCATCTGGGGTGAGCTCTACTTCTAGTAAACACATTAAGGACTGAAGTATATAAATAAACAACAGCATAATGTCTAGTTATGTATGGTAAAGACTCAGTAAATGACAACTAGTATTATTTCTATTACATATCATAATATTTTAAATTGACAATGATAAAAACAAAATCAGTTACACATTAGACTATTCATTATCAGTTGAGTTCATAAAAATAAGTTAAATTGTTAACCAAAATTTTGGTCTCATCCAAGTGGCTTTTCATATGAATGAGTACAAAAAAACTGACATATATATGCAGAACCTACAATATTAACTGGTTAGAGGATAATAAAAGGAAATCTGAAATTGGTTAAAATAAAGTGAGATAATATATAGACAATATTTTATTATTAGAACTGAATTATTTGACAAAACAATGCATAATACAGAATTTATGTATAATATTCTATTTGAAAAAAAAAAGGATGTTACCTTAAGCAGAACATATGTCTTAAATAACTGTGTGTGTGTATATATATATATACATATATATATGTTCTCAAATGCATTATAATATATAATATTGTTATTACATATTATATATTATATTTATATAATATATAATATATCATATATATCATATATACTATATATACTATATATATATTCTCAAAGGCATTAAAAATAAAATATATATCATACCTGGAAAGAATTTAAATAAAGGGAATCTCAACAGAGCAAAAAATAATATGTAGCTTATGTAGAATAAAATAAAGTAGTAGAATGAGTCAAATCATACTCTACCAATTTGATATCAAACAAAATATATTTTAATATATTTAAGAAATGGAAATCACTGTTGACAGAAGCAAAGGGACTACAAAAAATACCCTAGCAGGAGTCATTTCTAGAGTGACAGAATAAGCATCTTAAAAATCCATTTCTCCATAAAAGCAATGAAAACACTGGCAAAATAAAAATTTTAAAATTCTCAAAAGTAGCCAAAAGCTTGTATCCATCTGAGAAGTGTATATTCAAGGAAAAATGACACTCTTGGCAAGAAAAGTGAATTTTGTGATACTGTTAATTTGCCTTATTTCCTCCCATCTTTCCCAGCTGTGTAGTAGCTTTGAGAGCCAATCATAGTAGTAAAGAAAACCAACCACTCTGCAACCATTGGAGGGATGGAATGCTTTTGGAGACACTGAAAAGCACATTGAAGATGATTTTCACCATTTCACCTGACAGCCAAAACTCCTTTCTCAGAGATTGCCTCTACTTAACTTGGCCCAGAGCTCCTTCAAAGTGAATGGCTTTCACCTTAGTGTGTTTGTTCAAAAACTCAGCTGCAATTGTCCAAAATGACAGCTGCCTCAGGAGATGATAGGAGTTGGGGTAAACAAGACGCTGATTTTAAAAAAATAAATAAATAAAAGCTAAATCTAAGGTCTTTGATTCAAAGAACATAGGAAGTTTTGAAAAGCTTTGAAATATTGCTGGGACTGTAGGAGACTTTTGACACATGCAGGGATGTGTGCATGAGCAGGAAAAACCTGGCTCAAAGCATTCACATTTGACTGACCTTGGGGCTCAGTGCAAAGTGTAAAGGCTCAGGTAGAGTTAGAAATGCCTGCAAAAGCATTAAAGATGTGCTCCAAACATGGACAGTTCCTTGGCACAGACTGGGAGACTTACTGGTTTCAGGCATTTAGGAAAAGTCTATCCAATCATCAGCTGAACAGATGCTAAGGAAGAAGAGAATGCAGTGGAAGTTTATAAAAAAAGAGTACAAAATTTACAGAATTATATCAGGAAACTCATTAAAAAATAACAATAAAAACTACAACACAAAATTCCAACACAGAGGCATCAAGAGAAAGAATAGCAGCACAATGAACATTGTGGGGGTAGGAGGGATCTAGTTCCAGAATTGCCATATTGTCTTGTTTCAATATCCAGTTTTCAACATATGAACAACAAAATGATGAGAACATGTGAAGAAACAGGAAAAGTATGACCCTAAAAAAGGGGAAAAACAGTTAATAAAAACAGTTCCTAAGGAAGCCCAGAGAGCAGAATTGCTAAACAAAGGTTTTTAATCGTACATTAATCATATATTACAATAAATATGCTCAGAACTAAAGTAAACCGTGTCTAAAGAACTAAAGGAAAGTTTGAAAATGAAATATCTCTAAATGAAGTATGGATAAAAATCCAAAAATTATAAAAATAATTAAAGAAAATTCCTGCATTGAAAAGTACATCAAAAAAAAAAAAACTATAAGAAATCAATAGCAGATTTGAGATGAGAGAAGAAAGAATCAGTAAACTTGAAGATTGGTGAATTGACATTATGTAGTTTAAAAACAAGAAAAAAAAGAAGTGAAGAAACATTAACAGGGCCTCAAAGACTCATGAGAAACTCTAAGGCATCATAACTTACTTAAAATAGGAGTTCCAAAGAGGATAAAGAGAGAGAACAGAAATATTTAAATAAATAAGGTTTCCAAATTAATGAAAAACAGCAAACTACCTACCCCTGAAATTCGACATACTCCAAATAGGGGAATCTCAGAGATCCATGCCTAGACACATAATAATAAAACTATTTAGAGCCAAGACAAAGAATGTTTAAGCAAAAAGAGTGAATCACCTGGTTATGTACAAGGGATACTCAGTAAGAATAGTAGCTGAATTATGTAATCAGTAATTATGGAGAACAAAAGTCAGTGGGAAGATATATTCAAATGGTTGAAATTAAGTACTGTCAAGGAAATGTAAATCCAGTAAAACTATCCTTCAAAATCCTTCAAAATGTGAAAGTGATTTTTATCTTTCAATAATGAAAGTGAATTAAGATGTTAACTAAAGAAATCAATTGCTAGTAGACATACCTTACAACAAATATGGAAAAGAGTTATTCAATTTTAAATGAAAATACGCTGTACTGAATCCATTCTGTAAAAAACGCAAATCCACACAGAAAAAATAAAAATCATTGGTAAGCGTAACTACATAGTTAAATATAAAAGACAGTGTGTGTATTTATTTGTGATTCTTTCCTTCCATCTAAATTTTAAAAACTGCATAACGCAATAATGTCTCTGTGTTTGTGAGCTTATGATATATAAAGAAGTGACGTGTATGAGAATATTGTCACAAAGAAAAGGGGTAGGAAGAAAGCTATTAAATGCAGAAAGATTCTTATATACTTTTGAAGTTAAATTGGTATTAATCTGAATTATACTGGTTTAGTTTAAGATGTTAATTATAAAAAATTATGTAAAAATATAGAAGAAGAAAGAAAAAAGAAATTAAATGCACAGTAGAAAATATCTATTTAACACCAAAGCAAGGAGTAGTAGAAGAGCAGAAGTACAATAAAAGACATGACATAACAAAAATAAATTGCGGGTGGCAGACATAAGACCTCCCTTGTCAGTAATTACATTAAATGAAAATGAATTCAACCACAATGAGATACGACTTTTTATCTACCAGTATGGCTATAATTGAAAAAGAAAAAAGCAAAGGAATATAACAAGTGTTGGTAAGGATGTGGAGAAATTAGAATCTACATCCATTTATGATGGGAATGTAAAGTAGTATAGCCAACTGTGGAAAATAATTTATAGGTTCCTCAAAAAGTTAAATAGCATTTCTACATGATCAACCAACTACACTTCCAACTGTATTCAAGAGAATTAAAATCATATATTCTAACATGAGTATTCATAGCAGCACTATTAGCAATAGTTTAAAGTAGAAATAACCAAATGTCCATCACCTGATGAATGAATAAATAAAATGTGGTACATCCATACAATGGAAGTACAATGTATTCAGCCAAAATATAGAATGATACATTGATATGTACTGGCTTTTTTCATATAGCATAGATGAACATTGAAAACATTTGCTAAGTGAAAAAAATAACACAAAAAAGGTCATATATTGTAAGACTCCATTTATATGAAATATTCAGAACAGGCAAATCAAGAGAGACAGAAAGCAAATTTGTGTTTGGCAGGGGCTATGGGAAGAAAGAATAGTGAGTAACTACTTAATGGGCATGAGTTTCCCTTCTTTGGTGATGACAATGTTCTGGAACTAAATAGCTATGAATCTTGTAAATACCTGTGGCATGTACACTTTAAAACAATTAAAATGGTAAATTTTATGTTATATGTATTTTATAATAATAAAAATCGTGTATATGGATTAAACAGTCCAAACAAAAGACAGAGATATCAGAGTGGATTAAACAATATGATACATCTATATGCTGTTGAAAAGAAACACACTTTAAATTCAAAGAAACAAAAAGATTGAAATGTTTAAAATGGAGAAATGTATACTATCCTAACAGTAACCAAAAGTAGCTACATGTCTATACTAAATATTGGACAAAATGAAGTTTAAGACAAATGTTATTAGCAAGAAAGAGGAACATTTTATAATGATGAAAAATAACTCATCAAGGAAAAATAGTAAGTGTAAAGAAAACGTACTTAAGAACAGAGACTTAAAATATATGTGGCAAAAACTGACAAAAGTTAAGGGAGAAATATAAAATAAAATAATAATATTGAATAAATCAATAGCTAGCATTCAATAATGGACAGAAAAACTAGGTAAGGGGAGCCTAAGTGTCCTAGTTAAGCATCTGTCTTCAGCTCAGGTCATGATCCCAGGGTCCTGGGATCAAGCCCCACGTTGAGCTCTCTGCTCAACGGGGAGTCTGCTTCTTCCTCTGCTGCACCTCCCCTGCTTGTGCTCTCTCTCTCTCTCAAATAAACAAATAAAATCTTTAAAAAAAGAACTAGGTAAAATTATCAATAAGGTAATAGATGACTTAAATAACAACACCAAACCAACCAGACCTATTTCCAGGAAGCACTCATTCAAGAACAGCAGGATATATATTCTTCTTCTTTTTTTTAAGATGTTATTTATTTATTTGAGAGAGAGAGAATGAGAGAGAGTGAGAACGATCAGGAGTCATGGTAGGAGAAGAGGGAGAGGGAGAAGCAGACTCCCCGCTGAGCAGGGAGCCTGACACTGGGCTCAGTTCTGGGACTCCAGGATCATGACGTGAACTGAAGGCAGCCGCTTAACCAACTGAGCCATCCAGGCACCTGGCAGGATATATATTCTTCATAAGCACACATAGACCATGGCTAAACAAACTATATGTGAGGCCATATATTTCTATAAATTGAAAAGGATTAAAATTATACAAAGTATGTATCTTGCCACACTGGAATGAGATAGAAAAAAGTTAGTAACAAAATAAAATTTGGGAAATTCACAAATAGTGGAAAATTAACAATGAGTCAAGCTGAAAATCACAAGAGGATATTGAAAATATTTTGGTATAATCAAAAACAAAAGCACAACATATAAAAATTTAGGAGATGTAACAAAAGAAGAACCCAGAGAAAAACTTATAGTTGTAAATGACTACCTTAAAAATTAAAAAAAAGGATATCAAATAAAAAAAACCTAACTTTCTACCACAAGAAACTAGAAAAAGAGGATCAAATTAATTCAAAATCAACTAAAAGGAAAGGAAGAAATATGATAGGAACAAAAATAAATGGCATAAACTATAGACAAGAGAGAAAATCAGTGAAGCAAAAAGTCTATTCTTTGAAATAATTACAAAATTCACATATTTTAGCTAGACTAATTAACATTTTTAAAATCAAGAATGAAAAAGGAGTCATTGTTATTAATCTTACAGAAATTTAGAAAAAATATAAGATAATGCTATGTGTAATTGTATGCCAATAAATTAAAAAACCTAGATGAAATGTACAAATTCTTATATAGGCACAAACTACCAAAACTGATTCAGGAAGAAATAGAAAATCAAAATCTCTACAGCAAGTAGAGATTGTATTAGATTGAAAACTCCCCAAAAGAAAATACTAATCCACTGGTAGATTCACTGGTGAATTTCATCAAAAGTTTAAAGAAAAATTAACATTAACTTTTTACAATATGTTTCCCAAAAATAGAAGCTGAGGGAATACTTTCAAACTCACTTTGTTATTCAGTGTGACCCTGACACAAAAACTCTAACAATATAGCAAACTCGCACAAAGAGAAAAAGATTATCTGTGTAGCTCCATGTCTATTGAATAAATTGAATCACTAATAACTTCCAAAACAGAAAATGTCAGGCCCAGATAGGTTCACTGGTGAAATCTACCAAACACCTAATGAAATAATTATACAAATTCTCTACTATTTCTCTCAGAAAATAGAAACGAAAGGAATACTTCCCAACTCATTCTATGGTACCAGTATTATACTAATAACCAACACCAGCAAAGGTATTTCAAAAAGGAAAAAAAAATCAGTATGTTGCATGAATATAGAAGCAAAATACTCAACAAAATATTAGCAGATGGAATCCAACAATTTATAAAAAAAGAATTATACAAAATGCTCAAGTTGGATTTATTTCTGGTATTTATGACTGATTCAGGAATTCACAAATTGATCAAGCATTTCACCATACCAACAGGCTAAAGAAGAAAAAAATCATATTATCATATAAATAAATGCAGAAAAAGCATTTGACAAAATAGCAACTCCAATTCATGCTAAAACCTCTCAGTAAATTAGGAATAAAGGGGGAATTTCCTCAACTTGAAAAAGAATATTTACAAAAATCCTATAGCTAACATAGTAAATGTCAAGAAACTGGACAATTTTCCCCTGAGGTTGGAAAAAGGTAAGGATGCCCCTCTCATGTGTCTATTAAATATCATACTAGAAGTCATAGCTAGTGCATTAAGACAAGAAAAGGAAATGAAAACTATACATATTAAGGAG
The DNA here is from genome assembly GCF_003265705.2 of Callorhinus ursinus. Taxonomy (NCBI): domain Eukaryota; kingdom Metazoa; phylum Chordata; class Mammalia; order Carnivora; family Otariidae; genus Callorhinus; species Callorhinus ursinus. The sequence continues at coordinate 1,463,611 of NW_027397122.1, read as the reverse complement.
GAAAAATTAAATCATCTTTCTTTGCAGATGCCATGAATGTGTAGGAAATCCCAAAGAATCAACCAAAATCTCATGAAACTAATGAACAATTTCAACAAGGTTGAATGACACAAGATTAGTGCACACACACACACACGCCCCACACCAAATTGCTTTCATATGTACTAACAATGAACAACTGATATTTCAAGTTAAAATACAGTATCATTCACACTATTACCAAATTAGAAATTATATACTTGGATATAAATGTAAAATACTTTGTTTATAGCATCTAGATGCAGAAAATTACAAAATTCTGATGATGACATCCAAAGAGATCTAAATAAATGAGGATGTAATACATGATCATGGATTCAAAGATTCAGTATTATTAAGATGTCATTTCTTGCCAACTTGATCTATCAATTCAAGGAAATTTTAAAAAAAGCTATTTGTGGATAGATAATATGTGCATATTAACAAACTAATTCTAAAATGTTATGGAACTGCAAATGTCTTAGATTAGCCAACACCATAGCGAAAAAAAAAGTTGAATTTCTTCCCTGTTTTAAGACTTGCTATAAAGCTACAGTACAAAACACAGAACAGTCTTAGTGAAAAAAACAAATAGATCTGTGGAACAAAATAGAGAAACTGGAAATAGAACCACACAAATTGAGTCAGATGATTTGTGACAAATGTGCAGTATCAACTAGAAAAAGGATAGTGTTTTCAGCAAAGGGTACTGGCACAATTGGACCTCCAGAAAAACTAAATAAAATTGTATTAAAGCAAATAAAAATGCAAAAATATACAACTTCTAGAGAAAACATAGGAAATATATGTGAGACTTTGGTAATGAGTTTTACATAAACTGCAAAAGCACTATTCATTAAAGATAGATTTTTTAAAGTTGGTACTTATTAAAATTAAAAACATCAGTGTAAAAACACTGTTAAGAGAATAAAAAGATATGTCACAGACTGAGAGAAAATATTTGTAAAATACATATGTGACAAAGGAATTAAATCTAAAATAAATATAGCACTTTTCAAAAGTCAACAATAAGAAAGCAAAGAAATTTAGAAATAGGGACAAGTACTGAACAGACACCTCACCGCAGATAGATGTATCACAAATAAGCATATGAAATAATATTAAACTTTATTTGTCATTAGGGTATTACAGAAATGAACCATGAGATATGATTAGGTATCAAAATGGCTAAAATCCAAAACTTAACAATACCAATTGCTGACAAAAATGCAGAGTGACAGAATCTTTCTTTCATTACTGCTGAAAATGCAATATGGCACAGCCACTTTGGGAAGACAGGCAATTTCTTACAAAGCTGGATATAGGCAATATGTGATCCATCGATTATTTTCCTAACTATTTACATGACCTGATGTTCAAGGATGATCCAATGCATTGACTGATTTGGGTTTTAAAGACCTGACCATCTTGACCCAAGTCAGGACGACTCTGATGGGTCATTGAGCTCTTGAACTTGCCATTGTTACTAGATTGACCAGTGCCATTTTCAGGCCCACATCACAGATCAATACCTGACCCCATCCTGGCTAATTGGCTCCTTTCATTCTTTCTGAAGTATAAATCCCAAGGGCACCCCCATATAAATACCTTGTACACTAAACTCTGCTACAGGGTGTGTTTTCCAGAAAAGCCAACTCATGACAAGGGCCATGATTAGCAGAAAAAAAGTACATTATTTTGATTTTTGAGATGTCTGTTGGGAAGGTAATAATGGCCTGGAGCTGTGAAGAGAAATTTTATCTGTAAAATTTGATTTGGTCATCTTACAAGAAAAGTGAAGTCATGAGAATGAATGACATAAACATAATACTACAAACGATTGAAGAAAAAAGGGAGTTAAGACAGAAGTCTTGGAAATATAAACATTTAACTTGGAGCAAGTAAAGGAGCTCTCCAGGAAGAACAAAGGTGGGCAGTGGAGAGAAGCTCCAGGAGCAGAGGTTCTAAAAATGCAAGAAAAGAGAAAGTTTGAAGTAGAATAACAGCATTCACTCATCCAACAACATTTATTCAACATGTGGTATTTCAAATGCCCTACACACTTCAGGGAGCTATAAGGTCAAATAATACATGACAATTATTTCAATATGTTTGCAATATTATTACAGTCAAGTTTTGCTGACTCATAGAGGGATATACTGGGGGCTGTTGAGACAAGAAAAGCCAGCATTCCACAATTAAACTGCAGGATTCATGGGAGGATTTCCTAACTTTCTTTGAAAAGTAAATTTACTTTAATTTTGAGCTAAGAAATATCTAGGTATGATTAAGAGAAATGGGAGTGTCAGAAAATACGTATGAATGGTATACATATACAAATGTAGTAACACTGAGGAGGGGAAAAGTGAAAATCACAGGCTATTACCCAGGCCTGGGAAGGGGTTGACAAGCTACTTTAGAGAAGTAATAGACCCGCAGCGGTGGGCATTTTTCCCAGGGTTCCAGTTGCTGGCCTGACAATTGTGGCCTTAATTGAACCTCAGGTTACTTAGAGTCTTTCAGGATTCATATTCTTTCTTCTGCAAAATGATTTTTTAAAAATAACCTAGCTTCCAAGAAAGTTAAAATTAAAAGCATAAAAGTTGAAGCAGATTTGATCACAATGAGATCTGATTTTTTAAATTTATGATATTTTCCTGAAATGACAGTAGTTTCTATGATAAAATTAGAAATTTCATTTTTCCAGAACCACTCTCTGTATTTTATAAATGAAAATGTCACTTGCTCATCCATTTAGAATGTACCCAAATATCTTTCATCAGTGTTAGGAGATACGAAATATAAATTCTGATTAATGACTATTCATTACATTCTACCTAATAATGAATACAAAGTGCATTTATTTCCTAGTGCCATACTAATTTTAGTACTACTAAGACATTCTATTCTACAATGTTAGGAATAAATCTGAAGGGTTCCCCACAGCATTCTAAAAGTATATGTTGTAAATGAAACCATGAAGTATTTGCCAAAAAGCATCACCTAATGGCATTTTTAACCTTCTCTTTGTTCATTGTGCCATGGTGAACACAATGTGTCTTTTCCACACTGTCAACTAATGGTAATAATTCTTACATTTCATTTCAAACATATAGATCAATATTAAAAGAAAATACTGTTGATACAAATTATTTTCACAGCTATTTCTTAAGGTATGATTCATTGAAATAGAATATCAGGTTTAGAAAATAACCTAATCTTCATATAACTGAAGATTCAATGCTCTTTATTGCTCCAAAAGTTGTTATTCAAATTATATTAAATGACATAAACTACAAAGAATTTACTACTTCCTGATTATTTTTTTTGAAGAATAAAAATATGTCTGTCATGTCTGTCTGTCATGTCATATAAATAAAACTAAATATATTTTTGTGGTTTTCTTATGCTCATAGTTTCAACATACATGGATTTCTTTAACGACATTTTTTTTCCTTACAAATTTTTATTTAAATTCTAGTCAGTTAACATAATGTAATATTGGTTTTTAGGAGTAAAATTTATTGATTCATTACTTACATAAAACAACCAGTGTTCATCATAACAAGTGCCCTCCTTAATACCCACCACGCATCTAGGCCACCTCCCACCTACCTCCCCTCCATCACCCCTCAGCTTGCTCTCTATTGCTGTCTCTTATGGTTTGCTTCCCTCTCTTTTTTTTTTCCCTTTCCATATGTTCATCTGTTTTGTTGAACTCCACATATGAGTAAAATCATATGGTATTTGTCTTTCTCCGACTTATTTCACTTAGCATAATACATTCTAGCTCCAACTAGGTCATTGAAAATGGCAAGATTTCATTCTTTTTTGATGGCTGAGTAATATTCCATTGTACACACACACACACACACACACACACATACACACACACCCCAAATCCTCTTTATCCATTTATCAGTCGATGGACACTTGGGCACTTTCCAAAGTTTGCCTATTGTTGAACCACGTTTTCGTTTTGATTATTTTTGTATGCAATAGTATTTACAGTTACAAAATTGACATCTGAAATTGATCTTTTCAATCCTGTGCAATTAGATTTGTTTAAAACTATTTTTAAAGATTTTAAGTATTTATTTGAGAGAGAGAGAGAGAGTGAGAGAGCACAAGAAAGGGGAGGAACAGAGAGAGAAAGAGAAGCAGATTCCATCCAAGGACCCTGGGATGATGACTTGAGCTGAAGGCAGACGCTTAACAGGCTGAACCACCCAGATGCCCCTATGTAATCAGCTTTTTATTTTGATGAGAATATTCAATGTTTGTTGATCTTTTTTTCCCTTAATTTTTATTATGTTATGTTAATCACCATACATGACATCATTAGTTTTTGATGTAGTGTTCCATGATTCATTGTTTGCTTATAACACCCAGTGTTCCATGCAGAACATGCCCTCTTTAATACCTAACCCCAGGCACCCATCCCCCCACCCCCTCCCCTCTAGAACCCTCAGTTTGTTTCTCAGAGTCCATCACCTCCCATGGTTCGTCTCCCACTCCGATTCCCTCCCCTTCATTTTTCCCTTCCTGCTATCCTCTTTTTTATTTTTTAACATAAAATGTATTATTTATTTCATAAGTACAGGTCTGTGATTCAACAGTCTTACACAGTTCACAGCACTCACCGTAGCACATACCCTCCCCAATGTCTATCACCCAAGCACCCCATCCCTCCCACCCCCCACCACTCCAGGGAACCCTCAGTTTGTTTCCTGAGATTAAGAATTCCTCATATCAGTGAGGTCATATGATACATGTCTTTCTCAGACTGACATATTTCACTCAGCATAATACCCTCCAGTTCCATCCACATCATTGCAAATGGCAAGATTTCATTCCTTTTGATGGCTGCATAATATTCCATTGTGTATATATACCACCTCTTCTTTATCCATTCATCTGTTGATGGACATCTTGGCTCTTTCCACAGTTTGGCTATTGTGGACATTGCTGCTATAAATATCGGGGTGCACTTACCCCTTTGGATCCCTACATTTGTATCTCTGGGGTAAATACCAAAGAGTGCAATTGCTGGGTCATATGGTAACTCTATTTTCAAATTTTGAGGAATCTCCAAAATGTTTTCCAGAGTGGCTGCACCCACTTGCATTCCCACCAACAGTGTAGGAGGGTTCCCCTTTCTCCGCATCCCCGCCAAAATCTGTCGTTTCCTGACTTTTTCATTTTAACCATTCTGACTGGTGTGAGGTGGTATCTCATTGAGGTTTTGATTTGCATTTCCCTGATGCCAAGCAATGTTGAGCACTTTTTCATGTGTCTGTGGGCCATTTGGATGTCTTCTTTGGAAAAATGTCTGTTCATGTCTTCTGCCCATTTCTTGATTGAATTATTTGTTGTTTGGGTGTTGAGTTGAAAAGTTCTTTATAGATTTTGGATACTAGCCCTTTATCTGATATGTCATTTGCAAATATCTTCTCCCATTCTGTTGGTTGTCTTTTGATTTTGTTCACTGTTTGCTGTGCAAAAGCTTTTGATCTTGATGAAGTCCCAAGAGTTCATTTTTGCCCGTGCTTCCCTTGCCTTTGGCGATGTTTCTAGGAAGAAGTCACTGCGGCCAAGGTCAAAGAGGTTGCTGCCTGTGTTCTCCTTTAGGATGTTGATGAACTCCTCTCTCACATTTAGGTCTCTCAACCATTTTCAGTCTATTTTTATGTGTGGTGTAAGAAAACGGACCAGAGTTTCCCTACATTCTTCTGCATGTGGCTGTCCAATTTTCCCAACACCATTTGTTGAAGAGACTGTCTTTTTTCCATTGGACATTCTTTCCTGCTTTGTCAAAGATGAGTTGACCATAGAGTTGAGGGTACATTTCTGGGCTCTCGATTCTGTTCCATTGAACTATGTGTCTGTTTTTGTGCCAGTACCACACTGTTCGGATGACTACAACTTTGATTAATAGAGCTTGAAGTCTGGAACTATGATGCCGCCAGCTTTGCTTTTCTTTTTCAACATTCCTCTGGCTATTCCAGAACTTTTCTGGTTCCATACAAATTTTAGGGTTATTTGTTCCATTTCTTTGAAAAAGTGAATGGTATTTTGATACAGATTGCATTGAATGTCATCTTCACAATATTTGTTTTTCCAATCCAGGAGCATGGAATGTTTTTCCATTTCTTTGTATCTTCTTCAATTTCTTTCATGAGTATTTTATAGTTTTCTGAGTACAGATTATTTGCCTCTTTGGTTAGATTTATTCCTAGGTATCTGGTTTTAGGTGCAATTGTAAATGGGATCGACTCCTTAATTTCTCTTTCTTCTGTCTTGTTGTTGGTGTATAGGAATGCCACTGATTTCTGTGCATTGATTTTATATCCTGTCACTTTACTGAATTCCTGTATGAGTTCTAGGAGTTTTGGGGTTGAGGCTTTCGGGTTTTCCACATAAAGTATCAGATCATTTTCAAACAGTGAGAGTTGGACTTCTTCTTTGCTGATTTGGATGAATTTGATTTCTTTTTGTTGTCTGATTGCTGTGGCTAGGACTTCTAGTAATAAGTTGAATAGCACTGGTGAAAGTGAACATCCTTGCCGTGTTCCTGACCTTAGGGAGAAAGCTCTCAGTTTTTCCCCATTGAGAATGATATTCGCTGTGGGTTTTTCATAGATGGTTTTTATGATATTGAGGTAGGTACCCTCTATGCCTACACTCTGAAGAGTTTTGATCAAGAAAGGATGCTGCACTTTGTCAAATGCTTTCTCTGCATCTATTCAGAGGATCATATGGTTCTTGTTCTTTCTTTTTTTAATATATTGTATCACATTGATTGATTTTCGGATGATGAACCAACCTTGCAGCCCAGCGATAAATCCCACTTGGTCGTGGTGAATAATTCTTTTATTGTACTGTTGGATCCTATTGGCTAGTATTTTGGTGAGAATTTTTGCATCCATGTTTATCAAGGATATTGGTCTGTAATTCTACTTTCTGTTGGGGTCTTTGTCTGGTTTAGGGATCAAGGTAATGGTGGCCTCATAAAACGAATTTGGAAGTTTTCCTTCCATTTCTATTTTTTGGAAGAGTTTCAGGAGAACAGGTATTAACTCTTTTTAAATGTTTGGTAGAATTCCCCTGGGAAGCCATCTGGCCCTGGGCTTTTGTTTGTTGGGAGATTTTTGATGAATGCGTCAATTTCCTTAGTGGTTATAAGTCTGTTCAGGTTTTCTATTTCTTCCTGGTTCAATTTTGGTAGTTGATACATGTCTAGGAATGCATCCATTTCTTCCAGATTATATAATTTGCTGGCATAGAGTTGCTCATAATATGTTCTTATCATTGTTTGTATTTCTTTGGTGTTGGTTGTGATCTCTCCTCTTTCATTCATGATTTTGTTGATTTGGGTCAATTCTCTTTTCTTTTTGGTAAGTTTGGACAGGGGTTTATCAATCTTGTTAATTCTTTCAAAGAACCAGCTCCTAGTTTCTTTGATCTCTTCTACTGTTCTTTTGGTTTCTAGTTCATTGATTTCTGCTCTGATCTTTATTATTTCTCTTCTCCTGCTGGGTTTAGGCTTTATTTGCTGTTCTTTCTCCAGCTCCTTTAGGTGTAGGGTTAGATTGTGTATTTGCGATTTCTCTTGTTTCTTGAGAAAGGCTTGTATTGCTATATACTTTCCTCTTAGGACTGCCTTTGCTTTATCCCAAAGATTTTGAACAGTTGTGTTTTCATTTTCATTTGTTTCCATGAATATTTTTAATTCTTCTTTAATTTCCTGGTTGACCCATTCATTCCTTAGTAGGATGCTCTTTAGCCTCCATGTATTTGAGGTCTTTCCGACTTCCCTCTTGTGATTGAGTTCTGTTTTCAAAGCATTGTGTTCTCAAAATATGTAGGGAATGATCCCAAACTTTTGGTACCAGTTGAGATCTGATTTGTGACCTAGGATGTGCTCTATCCTGGAGATTGTTCCATGGGCACTAGAGAAGACATATATATGTACAAAATAAGGGTTGATACAATGAAGGGATGGCAGAGGACTGTAAAGATGAAAATTATAAAAGATTTTATAAAAGGAATTGATA
>NW_027397122.1:1455046-1455436 GCF_003265705.2 Callorhinus ursinus | reverse complement strand
AGGATTGCCACCCCAGCTTTCTTTTGGTGTCCATTAGATTGGTAAATATATTTCCACCCCCTCACTTTCAATCTGGGGGTGTCTTTGGGTCTAAAATGAGTCTCTTGTAGACAGCATATCGATGGATCTTTTTTTTTTTTTATCCACCTGATAGCCTGTGTCTTTTGATTGGGGCATTTAGCCCATTTACATTCAGGGTAACTATTGAAAGATATGAATTTAATGCCATTGTATTGCCTGTAAGGTGACTGTTACTGTATATTGTCTGTGTTCCTTTCTGGTCTATGTTACTTTTAGTCTCTCTCTTTGCTTAGAGGACCCCTTTCAATATTCCTTGTAGGGATGGTTTTGTGTTTGCAAGTTCCTTTAGTTTTTGTTTGTCCTGGAAGC
>NW_027397122.1:1340714-1450046 GCF_003265705.2 Callorhinus ursinus | reverse complement strand
CAGACAAAATCCAGGTCTCCTGCTCCTCCGCCATCTTGCTCCGCCCCCCCAAAAGAGCCATCCCTAGCTGCCTTTCTGATTGAATTTTATTACAGTGAACAGCTTTAGTAGGTATGATATTTGTAAGTGGAAAAATGAGGCTTAAAATAAGTTTGAAACCTGTAGTTTCTTCAAATTGTTAGGAACTAAATGGTTACTTTTCTCCTAATAGGGAGAGTGGTTGAGTGTAAAGTTCTAGTGAAAGAAAGCTCAATTTTATCTTGTGGTTATTCTATTTTTAATGCCAAAATGGGGTTTTAGTGGAGGATACATGTGATAAACCCACTAGTTATCTCTTTATGTTCTATTTCTTTTGTAGTTTCACGTTTTTATTTAAATTCCATTTAGTTAATATACAGTATAATATTACTTTCAGGTGACAATGTAATGACTCATCACTTACCTGCAATACCTAGTGCTCATCACAAGTGCTTTCCTTAATCCCCATCATCCATTTAACCCATCCCCCCACCCACATCACATATGGTAACCCTCAGTTTGTTCTCTCTAGTTGAGTCTGTTCTAATATTTGGTTACTCTAAATACTTATGATATTATTTATTAGATATTTATAATCCCTCTCCAAGGTCCCTTAGGGTCTCACTCTCATTGTGTCCAAATTTTATTCTTGTGTCCTGCTTACTCTGTATGTTCTAGAAGTTTATCTTCTATCTCAAGTGTTCTTTAAGTTTGTTTTCTACACTATGGAGTTTATTTACTTATTTATCTGCATTAACTTGTTTAAACTAATCCTGCATGATCTATGGCTGTTTCCATTTTGATGAAATACAGAATATAATGAGCAAATAAAATTCAAAAAGTATTCTTGTTTGTCAATGCCATTTTACTTTCATTCATATTATACTATGTGAATGAAAACTGAATAATAGTTGTTTTATTTTTTAATCTAAAATTTTATGGTAGTTTTTCTCTCTGTTTTCTCAAAAAGTATGAATTGCTCAGAGAGTAATTTTTTTAAACAATCAACATCATATAATCATAACTACTTATTGAAAATGATTCTTAAAAATTCCAGACTACTTTAATTCCCCTCTAATCTTTTCTTACTCTCCAGTTACTGTGTTCTGTTATTTTCAACTTTTCCTGACACACTTTTTCACATTTTTCTCTTCTCATTTTTAAAATGAATTTTATTGAAGAATAATTTATATATAGCAGAAAGCACACATTTTAATTAAAGGGTATTGATGAATGTCTATAACCATATATATACCCTCTCATTCAATAAATCGAACATTTCCATTACCACAAAAAGTGCCCCCATACCCTTTTGTACTCAGTCTACCTCTGGACCCTCAGTTGCACACAACCACCATTCTACATTCTCTTTTGTGTCCATCTCATTCCTGTCTATATGTACATATATGTATATGTATATATATGTATATATATATACACACATATATATTTAAATTTGTATATGTATATATACATTTAGATTTATCCATGTTGTTAAATGATTAAGTAATGCAATGTTTATACTGCTCAACAGTATACATTATATGGTTATACCACCATTTATTTACCCAGCCAAGTGTTGATGGACTTTGAGACATTTTCCAGTTTGCCAATATTAAGAATAAAGAATGTAATGAACATGTATGTAAAATCTTTGTATGGACATGATTTCAGTTTTCTTGAATAAACACACAGCATGGAACTGCAGGACCTAATTGTAAGTGCAAGGTTACCTTGCAAGAAACTGAAGAACAGTTTGTCCAGAATGATTGTCCCATTTTATACTCAAGAGACCAATATATGAGAAATTTTCAATCTTTTCAATTATAGCTATCATGGGGACTGTGTATCCAATGTGGATTTAATTTGCATTTTTCTAGTGGCTAATGATATTGAACATGTTTTCAAGTGTTTATCAGCAATTCTTGTATTCTCTTTTGTGAAGTGTCTGTTTAAATCATCTGCTTTTTTAAGGTGAGTTAATGTCCTCCTTAGTGAGTCATGATTTTTTTTAATATACTATCAGTATAAATTATTTGCATAAAATATGCATTACTAACAGTTTCTTTAAGATTGTGATTTCATTCCAATTATTCTGAGGCTGTGTTTTGAAAAGTAGAAATGTTTAATTTTGATAAAGTGTACTTATCATGTTTCTTGTCTAAGAAATATTTGGATATCTCAAGGTTTCATAGATTTCTGTCTCTATTATCTTCTAGAATGTTTATGATTTTAGCTATTGTGTTTAGGTCTACGATTTATTTTGAATTATATTTTAGATATAGCATCAGGTAATGGTTAAGGTTCATTTTTTTTTTTTTACACAAAGATCCTGTTCTTCCAGCACTATTTGATGAAAATTATACTCTTTTCTAATTGAATTAACTTGGCATATTATTTGAAATTTAATTAACCACATATGTGTGGGTGTCTTGACTTTCTGCTTTATTTCAGTGGGTTACATGTCTATCTTTTGGTCAATACTACTGTATCTTGCTTATGACTTGAAATCAGGTTGTGTAAATCTTCCAATATTTTCTTTTTTTCTGAAATTGGTTTGGTTATCTATATCATTTGCATTTCAAATAAACTTTAAAATCAACTCATTAATTTCTACCAAAAAAGACTGCTGGAATTTTGTTTAGTGTTGTGTTATTTCTACCTATTCTGGAAATTCAAATAAATGAAAGAATTAAACAAATATAGTATGTACCTTTTCGTATCAAGCTTCTTTTCAATATAGTTTTTAAGATACATTTTTGTAGTTTTCTTGCTTTTTATATCATTTTGGTTCAATTTGCTCATCTTTCATTTGATAAAGTGAAAACATTAATTTTAATTTTTTCTCCTTTTATAATACTGGCACTTAAATTGCAAACATTTTGTTTTTAGCAGTGCTTTAAAAACACATAATTCATTTTTTATTTTTTAAAAATGTTCACAATGATTTTTACCATGACTCATGAGTTAATTATCATAAAGTTTAATTTTCAAATATTTCAGGACTTTCTAGTTATTTTTTTATTTATTTCTATTTTAGTTCCATTTATAGAGAGACACTATAATATTCTAACCCTTTGAAATTACTGTGACTTACTTTTTATGACTCAGTTATTGTCATTTTAGTGAATGTTTCTTGTGCTTTTGATAAATATGTATATTCTATAGTTACTGGGTATATTGTTCTATAAACGTCAGTTTGGTTTGATTCATTGTCTTATTTAGATATTCTACATCCTAAATAAATCTTGTTTCTTTGTCTTGTCAACTATAGAGAGAGGGACATTCAGCTTGAAGATTTTTCTACTTCCACATTTATTCTATCGGGTTTTGCTTCATTTTGAAATTCTTTCATTAGGTACATAATAACTTTATTGTGTAGATGAATTTACCTGTTTATCATTATGAAATGTCCCTCTTTATCATTGTGACTTTCTTGTAGTAAAGTCTATTTTTTCTCATATTTGTATAGTTAATCTGGGTTCCTATTCTTATAATTTGTGTGATATATCATTTTTTTCTAATTTTTATTCTAAGCTCTGTCCATGTCTGTATTTAAAGTTTATTTTTTAAATGTAGCATGTAGATGGGTCATGTTGTTTTGTTTTGTTTTGTTTTTATCCATTCTGGATAAATCTTTGCCTTGTAATAACACTGTTTAGTTTGTTTAGATTTAATGCAATCACTGATAGTGTTGACTTTACTTATACCACTCTGCTATTTGTTATCTGTTTATGCTATTTTTTCCTTTGGTGCCTACTTTTTTGTTGTGGCAGTTTAATTAACCCCCAAATACATTCACTTCCTAATCCACAAGACCTATAAATTTGACCTTATATGGCAAAGGGAATTTTGCAGATGTGAATGAGTTAAGGATATTGATATGGGAAAATTATTACAGATTATCAAGATAAACTTGATATAATCACAGGGTCCTTATAAACTGGTTTCAGGGAGAATCAGAAGGAGAAAGCTGTGTGATGACAGAAGCATAGTGATGTGACCAGGACCCAGGGGATGCTGCAGCCTCTAGAAGCTGGAAGCAATAAGAAATGGATTCTTGCCCCAGAGATTTTGGAAGGAACCAGCCCTACCAATGTTAATTTTAAAAGCTCCTTAAAACCTATTTTGGACTACTGACCTGCAGAAGCATACATTTGTGTTATTTGAAGCCACTAAGTCTGTGGTAATTTATTGTGGCAGCAATAGGAAGTCAATACAATTGCTTTCATTTTTTATTACTTTTGGCATTCCAGTTACATTAATTCTTCATTTTTTTTAGTTATAACTTGGTTGACTTTCAAGCATTGCTCTAAATATTACAATGGTTTCATTTAATGTATCCTAGTTTGTTGAAACCTAATATTGTACCATTTCACATAAAACATAAGAAACACACAACAGTGTAATTTCTTTTATCTCCCATTTTTGTGTTATTATCATGTGTTTTATATTTACATATGTTGCACATCTCACAGTGTTATAATTTTTGCTTTAAACTGTTAGTTGTGATTTTTAAATGTTGAGTATAAAAAAAACACCTTTTTATATTTACAGCATGTTTTCCACTTCATGTTGTCTTCATTTCTTCAGATCCAAATCCTATCAGATGTCATTTTCCTTCTGTCAGAAAAATTTCTTTTAGTATAGATTTTAATACAGCTAATTCATTCTGTCATTTTGGCTTTATCTAAAATGTCTGTTTTGCCTTCATTTTTTTAAGACATGATGAAGAATTATAGATTGCTTTTTTTCTCTCTCTTTTAGCTGTTTAAACATTTTGCTACAGTGTTTTCTGGCTCCAGCTGTTTCTGAATAGAACACACATGAATTCTATTTAAACTAGAGTTCCATTCAATGCAATGCACACTTATTTTCTGTGATGGATTTTCAGATATTTTCCTGCAGTGTTGATTTACAGAAGTTTGACTGTGGTTGGCTGTTGGATTCCCCTTTTTCCCACTTAGAGTTCACTGAGTCTCTGGGACTTTTTTAGGTTGATTTTTTTTTTTTTAAACAAATTGAAACTTCTAACTATTCATCCCTTATCCCTTCAGGAATATATATATTTTTTCCTTTCCTATTTTCTCGCCCTCCCACTTCTGAGACTAAAATTACAGTCATGGAAACTTTCGTAAAACACTATTAAAAGCACATTAGCACCAGAAAATTCTAAGAAAATGCTAATACAGGCAGGCTAAATATTCACATAAGTTCTCATTGTAAATAGATATACATTTTACAGGAGTAATTTTCTACAAAGATAAAGACTATTCAACAATTAAGTATAACTTTGAACATTTGAGGGTTTTGTTTTGTTTTGTTTTTAGTTAACATTTTTGTTGGTGGCATTTGCTATAAGAAGTTTTTTTTATTTTGACCTTGGTTGTATCTAGTAAGAAATTAGATTGAAGATGCTATGAACATGTGTTTGAACATAATAGCCATGTTAGATAATATACATAAAAGACATTTTCTAAATCGCAGTGACATAAGGATCACAAAATATTGCAATGGATGTAAAACATTGAACTCTTGGGAGCTTTTCTAAAATGCTGAATTTTGCCTAATGCGCTTTCTACTTTAAAAACAGTTGTTAAGATATTTTATTTTATTTTGACTAACCCTATAACATGCAATTTAAACTATATACTATTGATCCTTGTGATATTGTTCTCATGGTACCAAACACGTTCAAATCAAACCCATCACTACCTCACTGTAAGAATGGTCTTATTTATTTATTCTTTTCCACAAATCTTTTGAATAACTAGTGTGCACCAGACAGTGTGACATAGAAACAAAAGGCCAAGAAGACACTTTACTGCTTTTATAGTTTGCAATAAAAGGACTCAAAAGCATTTAAAAATCATAAATAAATCAAGATGTACCTTCAAATGTAAATCACAGTATTCTAATCTCAGTTTCACTCATCATTCAGTGACTTCTCATTGTTGACATTAAAAAACCCAATGTTTTCAGTGGACTATACATACCATTTTCTATAGTCTTATCAACATTTATAGTCTCTTCAATCTCATCAACTGTTTCTCACTATTGTGGTCTGCCATGTCAACTCCTGGAAATTTCCAAATGTATTAAATTCTCTCCTCAGTTTTGGGTCTTCTCCCAAATGATAGGAACATATTTTTTTCTTAATTTCCACTTGACCAACGAGCTCTATCATGGCGTAGTGAATGCTGAGCTATGCCCACCAGATATTTGTACAGTAATGAAAGATGAATCCCCTTAGTTACTAGAAACACTTCTAGCACAAAGCCCTCACCTGCTAGCCCCCTGCAGGACTGCCCCAGTCGAGGGGTTAGGCCTCACCCAAAGCTGCCTTCTTACAGGATGGCCCACATATAATGACTAAACTACATGAGAAACAAGGTCCTACAAAGGTCCTTTGCTCCAACTCAGGAATATTGTTTATAACTGCTTGCTTACTAAAGGCAGAGACACAGATAAGTTTTATTCGTAATTCCCTTTCACAGGTGTTAATTCTAAAAATATTCCCGAATAAACTTCTTGATGCTAATCATCTCAAAATCATCTTCTGAGAGAGTACAAATTGCAAACTATAGCATTATCAAGGTGCACTGCTATTTTTTCTTTACTTAATTTTCTTAACTCTATACTCTTGGATCTATATGTTTCTGAACCTCAAAACACTTGATGTATCTAGTGTTTTTTTTCAATAACTCATACTTAACTTCCTTTCCACTTCTAGCATATAAAGACTTTGTAATTTATGAGATGAGATGAAACTGGAGGAATATAGTAAATATTTTTAAGAAAAACAAGAATCTGAAACTCCCTACATGTTTGACATTGTGTGACGTTGTGGGAACAAACTTAAGAGAAATCTCTAACATACTTCAAGGGATGTGTGTTTTGAAAATGTTGGCTATTTAGGTGGGGTATACAGAGGGGCAGACTTTGTGATTTTCCAGATATGTCATGACTGGAGATTGAAACAAGCTGGTAATATGGAAATAAGTAAAATTAAGAAATTCCCATATTTTAAAAGCAAAGTAATCAGAAAACATCATTAAAAATGAAGCAATGATTATCCCAGCCTCCTTATTTGTGAAGAAATACCATAATTAATTATAATCAATGTGCAGTTGGCTTAGCCTCCTCTAAATTTGAAGCAAAATGCATTCTGTTTTGGATGAAAATACAAAATTATTAGTGGGTATAAATATAAAAGTAGTTTATGCCTCACCAGGGCTTAGCCTCATCTGATAGCCCCCAGTTGTTTCTGAGACTTTCCTAGTCTGTTGTCCTTTGTACCCTTTGTAGAAAGCTCTGCTTTCTTTTTTTCTTACTGCCTGCCTTCTTCTTCTGATGTTTAGGCTACTCCCAAGAGTTCCCCTCTCCTGACTTCAAGGGCTGTCTGTACAATACAATCAGTACACATGGTGGCCTACAGGAAGTCCTCTTCTCCCTGTGTGAGTTGTCTTTATAGTTCACTAGTGGAGCAGAAAATCAGACCATTGGCAAACCCATCCTCCTTGAGCTTGAAATGATTCATTCTCAGTGCCCCAAAAGGCTGGTAATTTGCTTCATTTCATGCTATAAATATGGTTTTGCATCCTCATCAGCCTCTGTGTAACCATGGGCAAGCCATGAATGGAGCATTCCTAAGATAAACTATATCAATCACACTGGATGAGACGTTCTCCAACCCTAGATTGGAAGCATTCTCCCTCCAACAAGGTGAAGTTCAGCCAAAGGCTTAAATAAGCAATCATAAACAGATGTTAACACATTGCCCTTTTCCATGCTGTTATGTCACTTTGGTGTGGATTCAGGTATGGAGAAGGAATGATGGGTTTAATGATCTCAATCCTACTTTTCATATTATATAAATATATCTGATGGAGGTGCCAGTGGATTCAAGGGTATACTTGAGTGGGCCATTATTTCTGTTTAAGAATAAAGTTTTATATACAATGCGTAGTACATAATAAGTATGTAGAATTAATAAAGAAGTTAAATTTAAGGGCATTTACATGAGGGCAAGAACAATGACTTTTTGATCCAGATACATTATTTAATAAATGACAAGTTAATACGTACATAAATTATAAAATTTGTCTCTTAACATTTGATTATAGAGGCCCTGAGCCATGGGACCAATGTACCACAAGTGAGCATGGGCAGGGTCCACCCCTGTGAGAAAGGAGTAAGGGAGCAAATTGTGAGTAATTGATTCAATAATGACAAATCCAGCTAAAAGGCAGTTTAATTTTCATAACTGAGTATCAGCATTTCTAAATGATGTCAATGGTAAAATATTCTTGCTTCAAAAAATCCTATAGTGGTTTAAATTTTAAACAAAGCTGTCATTATTGTTGAGTTTTAATAATATATACAAGAACTTCAAAATGGCACATTCTTATTGTTCACTAAAGATTATATTCTATATAGAAGTTAATATGGAGACCTTCCTCTACCCTGAACCTATGGTGCCTCTAGTGGGAAAAGAGAACCCATGGAAACAATCAGTATCTTCCCCAAATTGTGGACACTTTGTGAGATCTCTTACTCTGATCTTGTCTCATAAGTATTGCAGGGGTATCTTTGGGGCTCATCCACTGGGCCTCTGACTATGATGGCAGAGTGGGGAGAAGCTTAAAATGACCAGCAAACAAATCTTGGCAGACCAAATTCATACCATCCATTCCCAAGTAGTAATTCCAACCAGCAGTTTTGGTCATCTGCAAAACCAAGTTGGTGGTGTACTCTGACCAGGAATGTTGACAAGATGCAGTTCTGCCTCAATTAGATCCTCAAAACAAGGAGTTTTGTTTTCCCTAGAGTCCACTTTGCTCACACCCAGGCAGAGGTGAGTCATAACCCCAACTACTGTGGAGAGTGTTTCCCAACCATATGTGACTAGAAGGTGGGGTGGGAATGCCTGAAAGGTATTCGGCTCAGAGCACTTGAGCCAAGAGGTACACAGGGAGACCAGATCACCACCAGAGCAAAACCAGGTCTGTGCAGGGAAAGTTCCCAAGCTACTTATATCCAAGGGGGAATTAATTCATAACCAAAGCTGACAGCTGCCCTTGGCTTCCCCAATAGGAAATCCTACTTGGAAAATTGGCAGTTACCCGGAGCAACCCTTCCCCTTCCTGACCAGGTGAGGGACTGACACATAGCGCCCTCCCCCCCCATTGTGGCTGCAGGAGCCATCTGACAAGAAAGGATGGCAAGATTATCTCGAAGTTGTGCAGCCTGGCTGCACTCAAGCCAAGAGGAAAGCAGGCAGAGCCAATAGTTTTCAGGGCAAAGCCACTGGACCTATTTAATCAAGGCCCTTGGGCCACAGATCAGCTTGAGTTAAAACAAACAAAGAGCTTTACCAGCTTTAGAGCTGTTTCTCCTGCTGCATTTGAGCAGGGAAACTAATTAATAGTTCACTCATTGCTGAATACACACTTCAGTCTGCTTGACCAGGGAACCTAACCAGAGCACATACAAAGCCACAGAGCCCATCCAACAGCCCTGCTTCCAGTGGCACTTAAGCAGAGCAAATAGCCTACAGCTTTCCCCATCTGCAGAGTAAAACCACTAGAATGACCAGGGTCATGTCCTGCTGCCTTGCCAGACCAGGGAAGCTAATCCACAACTCTATCTTCTTCTGAATATAGTACCCAGTTCCAATCATTAAGAAGCCTGGCTAGAGAATCCAGGCAACTGTGGAGACCATCCTATAGCCTCAGTTGGTCAGGGAACTGAGCCAGCAATAATATTCAACTATTCTCAGCCAGTGCCGTATCCCCCACATCCTTGACCTCAGAGTTCAAACAGTTGACTCACCCTAAAATAGGCATGATAGCATGCCCCACCTGCCCAAAGACATTACCAGCAACCATGCCCTGAAACCCAAACTGAGCTGACTCACAGATCTGTCTCTGCCAAAATAAAACCTGTAAAGTCTGAGGAGGAAACTAATTACTCAAAAGTGCAGATACCAATGTAACAAATTGAAGATCACAAACAAATAAACACATAAATATAACTCACCAAAAGAAACTAATAAAGTTGATAAATCATAAAGAAATGGAGATCGATGAACTGTTCTAAGAAGAATTCAGAATAATCTTAAAGAAGTTTAGTGAATTACGAGAACACACAGACAACTAAACAAAATTAGGAAAACAATGCATGAACAACACAAGAGCCTTGATAAGGAACTAGAAGCCATCTATTAAAACCAAACATTAATCTTATAGCTAAAAAATAAAATAACTGAACTGAAGAATTCAAAAGAGAGCTCAAGAGCTGACTTGGCCTGTAGAAGAATCAGTGACCTACAGGACAGGGCATTAGAAATTGCCCAGTCAAAGAAGCAAAAGGAGTGTGGGGGGAAGAGTGTAAAAAAGCCAAATAAAAAGCCTAGGGCACTTACAGATCACAATGAAAATAAACAATATTTGCATTCTGAGAATTCCAGAAGGAGAAGAGACAGACAAAAGGACAGAAAGTATATTTAAAGCAATAATTTTTGAAAACTTCCTGAATCTGGGGAGACTAATGGACATCCAAATCCATGAGATGCAATGACCCCAAACCTATGAATCTAAATAGGACTACAAAACATACCATAATTAAATTGTCAAAAATCAAAGACAAAGACAGAGTTTTAAGCATAGTAAGAGGAAAGAGAGAAGTTACATACAAGGGAACCCTCATAAGTTATTAACAGATTTCTCAACAGAAACATTTCAGGCCAAGAGACAATGGGCTGCCATATATAAAATATTAAAAGAAAAAAACTGTCAATGAAGAATACTATACTTGGGAAAGCTATACATCAGAAACAAAGGAGGAATAAATACTTTCCCAAACAAAAGCTGAAGAAGTTTGTTACAAATAGACCTGCCTTACAAAAATTGCTAAAGAGATTTATTTGAGTGGGAGTAAGAAGATGGTAATTAACATCACAAAAACATGAAAGGTAGGAGAAAACTCACTGGTAACGGTAAATATATAATCAAAGTTATATTCTATAATGTGGTAATGGTGGTGCATAATATACTTAAAACTCTAGCTTAAAAATTAAAAAAATAGATAATGTAATGTAATACAAATAACCATAATTGCAATGATCAATTATTAGTTACACAGTCCTAAATATATATATATATATATATATATATATATATGTATGTATGTTAATTTTAACAGCAATAACCTAAAATGTGGTGGGGTGGGAGGAATAATAACAAAAGTGTAAAGTTTATTCCATTAAAGTTAAGTTGTTATTAGCTTGAAATAGGGTGTTATGATTTTAAGACATTTTATGTAAGCCTCACTGTAAGCACAAGGAAAAAGCCTGTAGCAATTATACAAAAGAATCTGAAAAAGAAGTCAAAGCATAGTGATACCAAAAGTCATCAAAACACACAAAAAAAGACAGCAAGATTAGAAACAAGAAACAATGAGTCTTCAAACAACTATAAGACAACTAACAAAATGGTAATAGTAAGTCATTATTTATTAATAATTACATTAAGCATAAACAAACTGGAATCTCCAATTGAAAGATATAGAATGGCTGAATAGACAAAATAAAAAATACAATAACATGCAAAAGATACAATAATATGCCGCCCACAAGAGACTTATTTTAACTTTAAAGACAAACACAGACTGAGAGTGAAGGATGATGGAAAAAGTCATTTGAAGCAAATGATAATAATAACAACAGAGAAAGCAGTGGTAGCTATCCTATATCAGACAAAATAGAGTTTAAGCTATAAATAATAAAGAGACTAAAAATGTCATTATACAGTGATTAATGGGTCAATCCATAAAAAGATAAAGCATTTGTAAATATTCATGCATCCAACATTGGAGCACCTGAATATATAAAGCAAAACTAACAGAACTGAAAGGGGAAATAAATGATATTTGGGGATTTTAACACATCACTCTCAACAATGGATATAGACAGACAATCAATAAGCAAACAACAGATTTGAATACCCTTACAGACCAAATGTATCTATGACATATACAGAATATTCTATCCAACAACAGCAGAATACACATTATTTTCAAGAGCACATGGAACATTTTCTATGATAGACCATATGTTAGTCCAATAAACAAGTCTTGGGAAATTTAAGAAGATTGAAATCATACCAAATATCTTCACTGGCATAAAATTAGAAATCAATAACAAGAGAATAACAGGAAAATTCACAAACACATGGAAATTAAACAACACTCTCCTGAACAACCAATAGATCAAAGAAGAAACTAAAAGAAGAACTAAAACAAAAGCAAAACAAACCAACAACCCCCACCCCAACATTTCTGGAGACAAAGAAAAAGGAAACACAACATGCCAGAACTTAAGAGGTGTAGCAAAATAGTTGTCTTACTAAGAAGGAAGTTCACAGCAATAAATGCTTATATTAAGAAGCAAAAAAAATCCCAAATAAACCACCTAACTCTAGGCCTTAAGGAACTAGAAAGAGAAGAACAGAGTCCAAAGTCAGAAGGAGAAAAGAAATAATAAAAATTAGAGCAAAAATAAATTAAATAGAAAATAGAAAAAACAATAGAAAAGATTAACCAACTAAGATTTGGCTCTTTGAAAAGATAAGCACAATTAACAAACACTTGGATGGACTAAGCAAAGAAAAAAGGGAAAGGACCTCAATCAACAAAATTGTAAATGGAAAAGAAAACACTATAACATACAACAGAGAAATACAAAAAATCAAAAGAAGCCAGTATGGACAACTATACCCCAAAATACTAGACAATCTAGAAGAAATGGAACCATTTTTAGAAACATACAACTGACAAAGACTGAATCAAGAAGAAATACAAAATCTGAATAGTAAACAGATATAATCAGTAATCACACATGTCCCAACAAAGAAAAGCCCACGACTAGATGGCTTCACTGATGAATATAAGAACATGTAAACATGTAAATAATCAACATGAATCCTTTTTAAACTCTTTCAAAAAACTGAAGAGGAGGGAACACTCTCAAATTCATTTTATAAGACTGGCATTGTACTAATATTAAAACTGGGAAAAAATACTAAAAATGAAAACTACAGGCTAATGTCCCTGATGATTATACATGAAAAAATTATCTATAAAATACTAACAAACTGGGCGCCTGGGTGGCTCAGATGGTTAAGCGTCTGCCTTTGGCTCAAGTCATGATCCCAGGGTCCTGGGATCGAGTCCCACATCAGGCTCCCTGCTCCTTGGGAGCCTGCTTCTACCTCAGCCTCTCTCTCTGTCTGTCTCTCATGAATAAGTAAATAAAATCTTTAAAAAAAAATACTAGCAAACTGACTTCAACAACACATTAACAGAAACATTCACCACATCAATTGAGATTTATTTCAGGATGCAAGGATGGTTGAACATATGCAAGTCAATCAGTGTGATACATCATGATAAAATGAAAAAAAAAGAATCGTACTATAATTTTAGTAGATGCAGACCCATTCATTTATAAAAATCCATCAAATTAGATATAGAATCTCAACATAGCAAAGGCCATACATGACAAGGTCACAGATAACATTATACTCAATGGTAAAATGTTGAAAGCTTTTCCTCTAAGCTCAGGAAAATACATGGTGACTGCTCTCACCACTCCTATGTTGAATAGGAGCAATGGTGGGGGGGTGGGGGGGTAAGGTAACAGTACTGAAATGAAGAAGTAAAATTCTCTTTATTTACAGGTGACATGATTTTATATATGGAAAATCCTAAAAACCCAACCAAAAAACTTAGATCTAATGAATTCAGTAAGGTTGTAGGATACAAAATTAATGAAGAAAAATCAGTAGCATTTCCATACACTAATAATGAATTTTCTGAAAAAGAAACAAAGATATCAATCCCATTTATAATAGGACCAAAAAGAATAAAATATATGGGAATAAATTTAACCAATGAAGTAAAAGATCTCTACTCTGAAAAGTACAAGATACTGACACAAGAAATCAAAGACATAAAAGAATGAAAAGGTATCCCATGTGTATGGATTGGAAAAATTAATATTGTTAAAATATCAATACCACAAAAAGCCATCTATAGATTCAGTGCAATCCCTATCAAGACTTTTATAGCATTTTTTGTAGAAATAGAAAAAAACAGTCCTAAAATTTACTTGAAGCCCCCAAATACTCTAAATAGCCAAAGAAATTCTATAAAAGAAGAACAAAGCAGGAGAAGTCACACTTCCTGATTTCAATCTATACTATAAAGCTATAGTAATTAAAACAGCATAGTACTAAAAAAATAAAAAATAAAATTAAAAATTAAAAAAAAAAAGCATAGCACTGGCATAAAAACAGACAAATAGACCTATGGAATAGAATTGAAAGTACAAAAATAATTGCAAGCACATAGGGTCAATTAATTTTTGACAAGGAAACCAAGAATATTCAATGGAGAAGAGTCTTTTTATTAAATTTATTTTATTAAATGGTGTTGGGAAAATTGGACCATCACATGTAAAAGAAGGAAACTGGATCCCTATCTTATACCAGTCACAAAAGTTAACTCAAAATGGATTAAAGGCTTACATGTAAAATCTGAAACCATAAAACTCCTAGAAGAAAATATAGTGATAAATTTCTTTGACATGAGTCTTGGTAATGATTTTTTGGATATAACACCTGACACACTAATGACAGAATAAAAAATAAATAACTGGAATTACATCAAACTAAAAAGCTTCTGAATATCAAAAGAAACATTAACGAGAGGAAAGAGAATCTACAAAATGGGAAAAAATCATTATTTATCTCATAAGGATTAATATCCAAAATACATGAAGAACTCATACAATTCAATAGCAATAAATAAATAACCCAATATAAAAATGGCCAAAGAGAGGGGCGGAGCAAGATGGCGGAGGAGTAGGAGACCTGGATTTCTTCTGGTCTCAGGAATTCAGCTGAATACGGATCAAACCATTCTGAACAGCTACGAACTCAACGGGAGATCGAAGAGGAGAGTAGCAACGACTCTCTGAACAGAGAAGTGACCACTTTCTGGAAGGTAGGGCGTGCGGAGAAGTGAATCTGAGGCGATATTCGGGAGGATAGACGGCGGGGGAGGGGCCTCCGTCGGCCGCTTCTGGCAAGTGATAGAGCCGCGGAGCACAAAATCGGACCTTTTAGAAGTCGGCTCCGCTGAGGGATGTCGCTGCAGTGGCTAAGCGGGGGGTGGAAACCTCGCGAGACAGTGTGGTCTCAGGACCCTCGGGGTCACAGAGAGACCGGGGGTGCCTGAGTGCGGCAGAGCTCCCAGGGATCGGAGCAGGGAAGCTGGCTGCAGAGACAGACCTGAAGCCCGGGCTCTCAGCTCGGGGTTGCCATAAACTGTAATCCGCAGCCCAGTTGCGTCACTGCTCCTCCAGCAGGGACCCAACAAGCGGCAGAGCCAGGGAGACTCCCCTTCCTCCCCCGGGAGGAGCGGCGCGGGAGCGCACCGCAGGGATCTGCTGGGTTTGGAGACTCCACACGGGGTCGGGTGCCAGAGATACAAACGCTCGGTCACAGGCCGGGTGAGCACGGAGTGCGGCCGGAGACCAGGGACATGGGAGTGACTGCTTTTCTCTGGGGGCGCACTGAGGAGCGGGGCCCCGAGTTCTCAGCTCCTCCGGGCGGAGATTGGGAGGCCACCATTTTCACCCTGGTCCTCCAAAGCTGTACCGAGAGCCTGCAGGGAACAAAAGCTCCTGAGAGCAAACCCCAGCAGCTTGCTTAGCCCGGACCGACAAGGGCGGGGCAATTCCGCCTCCGGCAAAGACATTTGGGAACCACGGCAAAGGGCCCCACCCCCAGAAGATCAGCATGAACAGCCAGCAAGCCAAGACCAAGTTTACCGATCGAGGAGAACGGGAGAACTCCAGCGCTAGGGGAATACTGCACATAGATTCATGGCTTTTTTTTACCATGATTCATTAGTTTTTCAAAGTTAATTTTTTAACTGTTTTTTTCTTTTCTTGAATTTTTCTTTTTCCCTTTTTCAACCAACATCTTAGCAATCCCTTTTTTAAAAAAAACATTTGTTATATTTCATTTTTAGAAAATTTATCCCTTCATAGTAGTTACCCTTATTTTTGGCATATATATATAAATTTTTCTCTCTTTAAAATTTTGAGATACAGTTTCTTCTAACAGATCAAAATGTACCCTAAATCACTAGTATATGGCTTTGTTCTAGTCTCCTGCCTGATCACATTCTCTCCCTTTTTTTTTCTTTTCTTTGTTTTTAAATCTTCTTCTTTCTTTTTTCAAACAACTTCTTATCTTATCAAGTCCTTTTATAAAATCTTTTATAATTTTCATCTTTACAGTCATCTTCCATTGCTTCATTGTATCAAACCTTATTTTGTACATATATGTCTTTCTTCCTTTAAAATTTTAGGAGGCAATTTCATCTAACAGACCAAAATAAGCCCAAAATCTAGTGTGTGGCACTGATCTATGCACTAGCCTGATCATATTTGATCATATTCTCTTTTTTTGTTTTGTTCTGTTTTTTTTTTCTTTTTATCTATTTTTTCTCTCTTTCATTTTTCTTTCTTTCCCTTTCTTTTCCCTTGGTTTCAGGTCTTTTCTGATTTGTATAGAGTATATTTGCTGGGGACGTTGTTAACCTGTTAGCATTTTGCTCTCTCATTCATCTATTCTCCTCTGGACAAAATGACAAGACAAAAAAATCACCTCAGCAAAAAGAACAAGAGGTAGTACCGTCAGCCAGGTACCTACTCAATACGGACATTAGTACAATGTTGGACCTAGAGTTCAGAATCATGACTTTAAAGATACTAGCTGGGCTTGAAAAAAGCATGGAAGTTATTAGAGAAACCCTTTCTGGAGAAATAAAAGAACTAAAATCTAACCAAGTCAAAATCAAAAAGGCTATTAATGAGGTGTAATAAAAAATGGGGGCACAAACTGCTAGGATAAATGAGGCAGAAGAGAGAATCAGCGATATAGAAGACCAAATGATGGAAAATAAAAAGGCTGACAAAAAGAGAGAGAAACAACTACAGTGTCACGTGGGCAGAATTCGAGAGATAAACGATACGATAAGACAAAACAACATTAGAATAATTGGGATCCCAGAAGAAGAAGAAAGAGAGAGAGGGGCAGAAGGTATATTGGAGCAAATTATAGCAGAGAACTTACTTAATGTGAGGAAGGAAACAGGTATTAAAATCCAGGAAGCACAGAGAACCCCTCTCAAAATCAAAAATAGGTCAACAACCCGACATCTAATAGTAAAACTTACGAGTCTCAGAGACAAAGAGAAAATTCTGCAAGCAGCTCGGGAGAAGAGATATGTAACCTACAATGGTAGAAACATTAGATTGGCAACAGACCTATCCACAGAGATCTGGCAGGACAGAAAGGACTGGCATGATATCTTCAGAGCACTAAAAGAGGAAAATATGCAGCCAAGAATACTATATCCAGCTAGGCTGTCATTGAAAATTGAAGGAGAGATAAAAATCTTCCAGGACAAACAAAAACTAAAGGAATTTGCAAACATGAAACCAGCCCCCCAAGAAATCTTGAAAGGGGTCCTCTAAGGAAAGAGAGAGCATAAAAGCAGCATAGATCAGAAAGGAATACAGACAATATACAGTAACAGTCACCTTACAGGCAATACAATGGCACTAAATTCATATCTTTCAATAGTTACCCTGAATGTAAATGGGCTAAATGCCCCAATCAAAAGACACCGGGTATCAGATTGGATTAAAAAAAAGACCTATCAATATGCTGTCTAGAAGAGACTCATTTTAGACCCAAAGACACTCCCGGATTGAAAGTGAGGGGGTGGAAAACCATTTACCATGCTAAAGGACACCAAAAGAAAGCTGGGGTGGCAATCCTTATATCAGACAAATTAGATTTTAAAACAAAGACTGTAATAAGAGATGAAGAAGAACACTATATCCTACTTAAAGACTCTATCCACCAAGAAAATCTAACAATTGTAAATATCTATGCCCCTAACATGGGAGCAGCCAATTATAGAAGGCGATTAATAACAAAAGCAAAGAAACACATTGATAAAATTACAATAACAGTGGAGGATTTTAACACCCCCCTGACTGAGATGGACAGGTCATCTAAGCAAAAGATCAACAAGGAAATAAAGACTTTAAATGAAACACTGGACCAAATGGACTTCACAGATATATTTAGAACATTCCATCCCAAAGCAACAGAATACACATTCTTTTCTAGTGCCCATGGAACATTCTCCAGGGTAGAGGACATCCTCAGTCACAAATCAGGTCTCAACTGGTACCAAAAGATTGGGATTATTCCCTGCATATTTTCAGACCACAGTGCTTTGAAACTAGAACTCAATCACGAGAGGAAAGTCGGAAAGTACTCAAATACATGGAGGTTAAAGAGCATCCTACTAAGGAATGAATGGGTCAACCAGGAAATTAAAGAAGAATTAAAAAAATCCATGGAAACCAATGAAAATGAAAACACAACTATTCAAAATCGTTGGGATACAGCAAAGGCAGTCCTGAGAGGAAAGTATATAGCAATACAAGCCTTTCTCAAGAAACAAGAAAGGTCTCAAATACACAACCTAACCCTACACCTAAAGGAGCTGGAGAAAGAACAGCAAATAAAGGCTAAACCCAGCAGGAGAAGAGAAATAATAAAGAGCAGAGCAGAAATCAATGAAATAGAAACCAAAAGAACAGTAGAACAGATCAAAGAAACTAGGAGTTGGTTCATTGAAAGAATTAACAAGATTGATAAACCCCCGGCCAGACGTATCCAAAAGAAAAGAGAAATGACCCAAATCAACCAAATCATGAATGAAAGAGGAGAGATCACAACCAACACCAAAGAAACACAAACAAGTATAAGAACATATTATGAGCAACTCTATGCCAGCAAATTAGATAACCTGGAAGAAATGGGTGCATTCCTAGAGATGTATCAACTACGAAAATTGAACCAGGAAGAAATAGAACACCTGAACAGACCTATAACCACTAAGGAAATTGAAGCAGTCATCCAAAATCTCCCAACAAACAAAAGCCCAGGGCCAGATGGCTTCCCAGGGGAATTCTACCAAACATTTAAAAAGAAATAATACCGGGGCGCCTGGGTGGCTCAGTTGGTTAAACCGCTGCCTTCAGCTCAGGCCATGGTCCCAGGGTCCTGGGATCGAGCCCCACGTCGGGCTCCCTGCTCATGCAGGGAGCCTGCTTCTCCCTCTGCCTGCCGCTCCCCCTGCTCGTGCTCTCTCCCTCTCTCTCTCTCTCGCTCTCTCTGTGTATCAAATAAATAAATAAAATCTTTAAAAAAAATGAAATAAAATAAAAAGAAATAATACCTATCCTCTTGAAACTGTCCCAAAAAATAGAGATGGGAGGAAAACTTCCAAACTCATTTTATGAAGCCAGCATTACCTTGATCCCAAAACCAGACAAAGACCCCATCAAAAAGGAGAATTACAGACCAATATCCTTGATGAACATGGATGCAAAAATTCTTGCCAGAATAATATCCAATAGATCCAACAGTCCATTAAAAGGATTATTCACCATGACCAAGTGGGATTTATTCCTGGGCTGCAAGGTTGGTTCAACATCTGCAAATCAATCCATGTGATACAACACATTAACAAGAGAAAGAACAAGAATCATATGATCCTTTCAATAGATGCAGAAAAGGCATTTGACAAAATACAGCATCGTTTCTTGATCAAAACTCTTCAGAGTATAGGGATAGAGGGTACATACCTCAATATCATAAAAGCCATCTATGAAAAACCTACAGCGAATATCATTCTCAATGGGGAAAAGCTGAGAGCTTTTCCCCTAAGGTCAGGACCGCGGCAGGGATGTCCGCTATCACCACTGCCTTTCAAAATAGTATTAGAAGTCCTAGCCACAGCAATCAGACAACAAAAAGAAATCAAAGACATCCAAATCGGCAAAGAGGAAGTCAAACTCTCACTCTTTGCAGATGATATGATACTGTCTGTGGAAAACCCGAAAGACTCCACCCCAAAACTGCTAGAACTCATACAGGAATTCAGTAAAGTAGCAGGGTATAAAATCAATGCACAGAAATCAGTGGCATTCCTATACACCAACAACAAGACAGAAGAGAGACCAATCAAGGAATCAATCCCATTTACATTTGCACCCAAAATCATAAGATACCTAGGAATAAATTTAACCAAAGAGCAAAGGATCTGTACTCAGAAGACTATAAAATACTCGTGAAAGAAATTGAAGAAGACACAAAGAATTGGAAAAACGTTCCATGCTCATGGATTGGAAGAACAAACATTGTGAAGATGTCAATGCTACCCAGAGCAATCTACACATTCAATGCAATCCCCATCAAAACACCATCCACTTTTTTCAAAGAAATGGAACAAATAATCCTAAAATTTGTATGGAACCAGAAGAGAC
This sequence comes from Callorhinus ursinus, assembly GCF_003265705.2. Classification (NCBI taxonomy): domain Eukaryota; kingdom Metazoa; phylum Chordata; class Mammalia; order Carnivora; family Otariidae; genus Callorhinus; species Callorhinus ursinus. Next base: position 1,429,543 of record NW_027397122.1, on the reverse strand, counting down.
CCCGAAGAGCCAGAGGAATCTCGAAAAAGAAAAGCAAAGCTGGCGGCATCACAATTCCGAACTTCCAGCTCTATTACAAAGCGGTCATCATCAAGACAGTATGGTACTGGCAGAAAAACAGACACATCGATCAATGGAGCAGAATCGAGAGCCCAGAAATGGACCCTCAACTCTATGGTCAACTCATCTTTGACAAAGCAGGAAAGAACGTCCAATGGAAAAAAGACAGTCTCTTCAACAAATGGTGTTGGGAAAATTGGACAGCCACATGCAGAAGAATGAACCTGGACCATTTCCTTACACCACAGACAAAAATAGTCTCCAAATGGTTGAAAGACTTAAACGTGAGACAGGAGTCCATCAAAATCCTAACGGTAGCAACCTCTTCGACCTCAGCCGCAGCAACTTCTTCCTAGAAACATCGCCAAGGCAAGGGAAGCCAGGGCAAAATGAACTATTGGGATTTCATCAAGATAAAAAGCTTTTGCGCAAAAGAAACAGTCCACAAAACCAAAAGACAACCGACAGTATGGGAGAAAATATTTGCAAATGACATATCAGATAAAGGGCTAGTATCCAAAATCTATAAAGAACTTATCAAACTCGGGTGCCTGGGTGGCTCAGTTGGTTAAGCAACTGCCTTCAGCTCAGGTCATGATCCTGGAGTCCCGGGATCGAGTCCCACATCGGGCTCCCTGCTCGGCGGGGAGTCTGCTTCTCCCTCTGACCCTCCCCCCTCTCATGTACTCTCTCTCTCTCTCTCTCATTCTCACTCTCTCAAAATAAATAATAAATAAATCTTTAAAAAAAAAAAAAAACAGAACTTATCAAACTCAACACCCAAAGAACAAATAATCCAATCAAGAGATGGGCAGAAGACATGAACAGACATTTTTCCAAAGAAGACATCCAAATGGCCAACAGACACATGAAAAAGTGCTCAACATCGCTCGGCATCAGGGAAATCCAAATCAAAACCTCAATGAGATACCACCTCACACCCGTCAGAATGGTGAAAATTAACAAGTCAGGAAACGACAGATGTTGGCGGGGATGCGGAGAAAGGGGAACCCTCCTACACTGTTGGTGGGAATGCAAGCTGGTGCAAGCACTCTGGAAAACATTGTGGCGGTTCCTCAAACAATTGAAAATAGAGCTACCGTATATACCCAGCAATTGCACTACTGGCTATTTACCACAAAGATACAAATGTAGGGATCCAAACGGATACGTGCACCCCAATGTTTATAGCAACAATGTCCACAATAGCCAAACTGTGGAAAGAGCCAAGATGTCCATCGACAGATGAATGCATAAAGAAGAAGTGGTATATATACACAATGGGATATTATGCAGCCATCAAAAGGAGTGAGATCTTGCCATTTGCAACGACTTGGATGGAAATACTGGAGGGTATTATGCTGTGAAATAAGTCAATCAGAGAAAGACATGTATCATATGACCTCACTGATATGAGGAATTCTTAATCTCCGGAAACAAACTGAGGGTTGCTGGAGAGGTGGGGGGTGGGAGGGATGGGGTGGCTGGGTGATAGACACTGGGGAGGGTATGTGCTATCGTGAGCACTGTGAATTGTGCAAGACTGTTGAATCACAGATCTGTACTTCTGAAACAATGCAATGTATGTTAAGAAAAAAAAAGAAGAAGATAGCAGGAGGGGAAGAATGAAGGGGAGTAAGTCGGAGGGGGAGATGAACCATGAGACACGATGGACTCTGAAAACCAAACTGAGGGTTCTAGAGGGGAGGGGGGTGAGGGGTTGGGTTAGCCTGGTGATGGGTATTAAAGAGGGCACATTCTGCGTGGAGCACTGGATGTTATGCACAAAACAATGAATCATGGAACACTACATCAAAAACTAATGATGTAATGTATGGTGATTAACATAACAATAAAAAAATTAAAAATCGCCAAAGAACCTGAATAGACATTTTTTTTCCAAATGTCTATTTACAGTAGCCAAGACATGGAAACAACCTAAGTGTCCATTAATCGATGAATGGATAAAAAAATTTGAATATGAATATTATTCAAACCTAAAAAATGAGGAAATCCTTCCATTTGTGACAACATGCATGTAACTTGAAGACATTATGCCTTATGAAGTAAGTCAGAGAGAAAAAGACAAATGCTGTATGAATTAGAGGAAAGCAGTCAAAAGATGTAAATAAGTACTAGGGACAACATAATACTTCTGTTTACACTGCTGTGCAATATGTAGGAAAGTTGTTAGGTAGTAAATCCTAAGAGTTCTCATGACAAGGAAATATTTTTTTCTTTTCTTTTTATCTACACAAGATGATGTGTATTAGGGGAACCTTTTGTGGTCTTGTGGTTATCATTTCACAATATATAAAAATCAACCTCTGATATTGTATGTCCTAAACTTATACAGTGAGATATGTAACTTTCTCAATAAAACTGAAAAAGAGACCTCTTTTTATACTTCCAACTACCCCCAAAACAGAGCCTGAGCAGCAATTACTCCTCCAGATACATCATTAAGGCTTCCAAAGCATCAAAGTTCAGTTAATTCATGGCTTTAGGCCATGTGGGTAATTTATACATACTATGTGAAATATAATAATACATATGAAAATATATAATATATGTCAGCCCTTTATAAATGTATTTTTTAGTATTTTTGTCAAAATTTGTGTATGTGTTACTTCACAGAAAATAAAATATTTTTTAGTTAATATTCAATCAACTAGGAAGGAGGAAATATTGCCAACTCTGTCTATGTTGTATACAGAACAAGAAAATAAATAAGAGATCAATTTTGACAGTCATTGATCATTTGCAGAAGTTACAACTTAACAGAAATGATGAATATATCATTCATTACAATGACAGACTAAAATATAAGTATTATTGTTTTCCCATTTAAAAATACGTATATGAATAAAAGTATTATTTTTAAATTTTTGTACTATGATATTTCCTTGTATTTTTCTGTTATTTATTGTAAACGTCTTTGTTATTATATTTAATAGTAAGTGCAATAAAATGAAATCTTCACCATCTGCATTTTTTCTTTAGTATCATTCATTTCATGATTACTGGAGCTAATTTAGCCATATGAAATAAATGTTAAAAATTACCTGCATGAGATCTCAAATACATAGGTACGTCACTGCATTGAACAGAGTATTATTGAATGAGTTGATGAGCTGAAGTTTTGGGGGGAATCAAGTTTTGATACATTGCTTTAGAAATGCAAAATAGAACAGGGCTTTTTCTTGGGGAGGGTGGGTATTGTGCAAATATTCAGTATAACTATGTATATATTTGTCCTGACAATACCTTCTCTAGAAATCTACCCTAAGTCTGATATAAAATAACGTAATCCTGAATAGTCCAGCTTGCATTTCTGCACAGTTTACCGGGTTTGAAGTTCCCAGCTCCTAGAGATATCAGTACAATAAGTTTTTGATTTATTCCTTAAGTGCTATGTATAACACAACATAACATAACATAAAACATAACATAACATATCATAACATAACATAATTTCGTGTGTGTTTGATGTCAGGTATGAATCTAATTTTATTTTGTTCACTTGTTAAGTTTGCTTCTAAATCTATTTCTTACTATTATTTTTTTCCCTCTCTCTCTATTTCTCCTGTGTCTTTGTCATTTCTTCTTTTTCTAAATAGGGCGTATTGCTGGAGCTTTTGTTCTTTTGATCTTGCATTGTTAGTCACTTCATTAATAAAGTCTTCCATTTCAAGGTATTCAACTCTCACCTCTAAATTAACATGACCAATGACTCCAGCCTTTCCCCTAGTTCTGGATTCACTTTTATAATCTATATCTCTACGGCACATTCTTGAGATGGATTCTTAACTTTGCCTGCTATGAATTGCCCTCTACCACTGTCATGTTCTTGTCCATGATGTGCATGTTCTTCCAGTATCACAACTGGAAACTAATCAAAGAATCTTTGCTTCTTTCCAATCTCAACCTTCAAGAGAACCAACACATGTTTACTACTACTATTATGGCATTAAATATATACCTCTCAGTCTGATTTTTCAACATCTGTAAAACTTTCCTTATGATAATTATTTAATTATTTTGCCTCATTATTTATTATCAAAACATTTCTGAGCTCAAATTGTCTCCTGCACTCTACATATTTTTTTCTCCTCCTTTAGTTTTCTCTGTGTTCTACACTGTCTTTCAAAGACACTATTTTATTTTCTGTATCTTTCCTAAATTATTATAGTCCAGATACATCCTTTTGTAAATATACCAATGCAAATGCCTTTCTGTCTTTTCCTTTTATATGCAAAATTGCAACACCCATTTTATGCCTTCTTGTTTGTTTTTTTTTTTTCATAGTTGCATCTCTGCTCAGTTTAAGATGGTTAAACAAAGTATGTTAGATTTGCTTCATCTAAGTGACTAGAGGCCAGGCTATTGCTTTTCTCTAGCAGCTAACACAATTACGGGATGAGAAAAGTAGCCTAATAGATAAGTTTAATTATATTCCTTCATCCTAATTATGTCAAGACCAACAGCTGAGAATATAGAAGATTTAGTTTCAACTAGGCAGTAAGTTTAAGTGTTTTGTTGCATTTTATCAGTAATAACTTCTCTAGAACTATTGGTATTCTAGAATTGTATCATGTTCTACAGGAAATTTTTCATTCTATGAATGTTTTAAAATATTTCCATTTTTTCCCCAAATTTCTTGTCTGTGTTATTTTTTAATTGGGGCATATAATATTGCTTCATTTTACCAGCAATTTGAATATTTAACCATAAATATTATTTAACCATACTATTTTAGATTTTAGGAAGGGTTTTCAGCAAGTTGAATTTGCTTTAGTTTTGTCAGAGTTGTTTTAAAATGTAGGGTACCTGAACTGAATTGACATCAAGAAAATTGCATTGTCTGACAATTTAATAGAGAAAAGGATAAATGATCTATGCCCCTAACCTCAAGGAATTTACAATTTGGAAGGAGAAACAGATACATACATAACTATATATACTTTAAACAAATATGTTCCAGGACCAACATAAATTTTTACTTTTTTAATTTATTATAAATTATGTGTTATGTAGCATCTCACTTCAGAAAAGCATTTGATATTTCTTACGATGAAAGCAAAGTGGTAGGAAGGAATATATTATGAATGAAACTGGATCTGAAGCACATTTTTTAAAACAGCATTATTTTCATAGATGTGGAACAGTTCATTAAAAATAGAAGCAAGCATCATTTTCATAATGCACCCTGTTGAAAATAAATTAAAGCCACATATTTTGAGTAGTTATTAGTATGGTCTGAAACCTGAACCTCAGAAATGAATTTGGAAGCAGCTGGGTTATTTGCGAAGTCATCCTAGGAAGCAAGAGAGTGAGGCAGAAAAGAGAACAATCTAATGCAAAGATACATTATTGAGATTGTTGCAGCAGGTCAGGGAGCCATCACCCCACCATGACCTCTGGTGAGGATGAGCGTTTGGATGCTTCTCAATATCTTTTACCTAGAGATGAAAGACTGAGGCATTTATCCACCAGCTCTCCTCTCCTTTCTTTGGGGGCTTTGCCTCTGAGAGATGTTACTTCCCTGTCCTTCTGGGCTTTGCTTTTGCACAGGTCAAGGGGGTTACTGTGTCTTCAGAGAAAACCCAAAGGCAGAAAAGGAGAAAAATGCTCCTGAAGCAGATGTCAGCATCAATCCAACCTCACAGGGACTGTACTACAGCTGCTTCTGGAATCAGAGATAAACTAAGGGGAGAGAAGAAAACCAAAAGTCTGCAGTATAGTCCGCCCCTTGCACTGTTCATATTTGTTTGTGCTATGCATTATGTCTACATTTATACTTACTTTTTGAAGTGTTGGTGCATTGTTGTTTTTTTTTTTCAATATAGGAGATTTATTGAAATTATCTACCATCTCTGCTGCAGCAAAGAGCTCCAAGGCCATAAATGATATCCATCATCCTACTTCTTCAAATATATTCAGTATATCAACTGGTCTAAGTTCTCTGGTGAGGAGAAACAGACCTTTATTGATGATCAGTCAGATCCTTGGTTACCTTGCTCACACCAAGCCATGGTTAAGGAATGTTATTTTCACGATGATGGTCAGTCAGCCTTGGAATCACCTGGAAATGCCAGTCTTACAAACATACTTCTCTCAGACCCCTTTACGCAGCAACAACTCTGGGTCCTCATGGTAACCAAGGTTCATGTCCCCATTAGTATACTAAGTCTTTAGTTAATTAATTAATTAATTGTTATCATTATTTTTTTGCCTGCTCTTCCATTATCATGATAAGATGAAATTAATCAGAGAGTTGTAACTTCAGACTTAGTGGAAAATTGATCATCCTTATGTACATTCCCTCCCCTGGAGACTAATCTAACAAAGATTACAACTGTGAGAAAAGAAAGCAAAAATTTTTCTACAGGACACTCACAGGAAGGGTGTTGAGAGTCACTACCCTGACTTCTACGTCTTTATCCCCAGTGCCATGTATTCTTACTTTTGAGATTCGCAGTGGCATGTATAGAACATTGGTTCAGTGCATGCAACACTTTCTGGAAGCATTATCTCAACTTAAGGGTGTGATGGCACCCTAGATGAGCTTTTCATAGGCCATTCCAATGCTCTCTTAGGTTAACTTCCAGTGGATACCGTGGTCATGTATGCAACACTGTACCTCCTTCAGCGTAAGGAGGCAATGTTACACAGCATAAGAGTAAAATCAGAGAAAAATCACATAGGAAAACAAATTCACATTTATGGGGTATATATTAATCCATTCTGTACAAATCCAGATTCAGAGGGTTCCAAAAGGACCAAACTGCCACTCAGTGCCTATTTGGATTCCTCAAGGGACAGTTGTGATAATGAACAAACTAGCTTTGATTAGGTGATGAACAAAGTAGCTTTGCCACAGGGTTCACATATCATCTCATGGCTACTCCATTTTTGAGCCCATCTGTAAGCACGAGGGTGGACAAAGACAGTTTGGTTGACATCTTCTGGACAGGATGACAACTTAATAGTTGAGTTCCTATTCTTCAATGTTCTCCAGTAGACACTAATATGAGACCTAATAATTACTCTCACTATACCTACATTTCACGTCCAGCCACATGTCTCTGCCTCTTCTGTTTATCTTAGACCTTCATTAATCTTGCTCTTTCCAAGCCTCTGACCAAACAGCCAAGTTATTTGCTACATCCCAGAAGTCCATGCATAACTTACCTCAAACCATTTGTTGATCCATATAAAGGCAATACCCACTACACACTGTTTACTACTTTAGCCATCGGGAGTATTTTCCCTCACCACTGATGTTTAAATCTTCTCTTTTCCTATTGGGAGCTAGAATGGCATCAATCCATAAACAGATCATTCAAGACATATTGAGCTGACCCATCCAGAAACCAAGCCTGGGTTTATTTCTCCTCTCTCTGTTGGCAATCACCAGAAGCAAGAGGTGTGACCTTAGTGCACCTGTTGGTGCAATAACAGTAGGTGATACGAGTTTAAGGGTCACGTGTTTACAAACTTATTGCACCTAGAAGTAATGCCCCTTAGAATTATCCATATGAAGAAAAGGAAACTGAAGCATTTATTGACAAATAGTTGTCTTCTCATTTTCAGACTGTCTGTGATGGCTGATCTTGTTTCATGGATGGTTGGAGGTGGTTCTCAGACAGAAGCCAATGTCCATTAAGTAGGATGCTCTTACCCTGAATCTGGGAAACTTCACCACAGCTGCAGCTGAACTCAGAGCTGGCCTGAGGGGATTTGGCTCAAGGAATCAAAGGTGTATGATGTAACTTATTACCCTTCCTCCTGAAAAATCTATTCAAATTACACTGCTTATTAGATTCATCTGAGTGAATGAAGCGCGGAGTGTGGAGAATCAGCAAATTAAAGGTTTGGAGTGAATTTCAAGAAAGATAAGTGTTGAAAAATACAAGGGGATTTAACCAGTGTGGAGGAAGATGCACACTGGACATTGAAATAGGGGTGTAAACCCCACCAATCTTAAAGAAGAGCCCTAGAGAAGTCTAAACTTGCAGAGTGAAAGAATCACCATGAAGTGGAATTATCAAACCTTTATCTGAAGGATGTCCGTGAGAATCCTGTCCCATGCCAGAGTAAAGCAGCCAAATTTGTCTAAGAACTTAAAGTAAAGAAATCTATTTAGGAAAATCTAGTTATCTACGTGGAAGAGAATAAGGCTCTGAATTTTAAGCTGATATTGGATAACATGTAATATTGTCATTTGTTTGCTCTTACAGGTACTCAAGTGTCCCTTCTATGATTTTAAATGTGTTTGTAGATTAGAATATATCCTAGCTTAATCACTCAAATGAAAAGATCATTTATTTTCATACTAAATGTCCTGAGACTCTTGGCTAATTTATGTTTGCTTTCTTGTTTCACATCTCCATAACTGTAGGTAATATCTTTGGAAAACATCACCATTGTAAAATTATGAGAGGCCATATCTACATAAACTAAAATGCCCCAAACCTAGTTAACCTGACCCTGATTTGGACAAAATATTTGGGGGTTGCTAGGAAGACCACTGTTTACAACAGAAAGCACTCAGCAGCAAGTGTTTCCTGGGGAAACTTCAGCACATGGTTCTCTGTCTGGGAGAATCTATTACCTTAGAGGATATGTTGTCGAACCTCACAGAGTTTGGAAGTTGGACTCAGACTGATGAAGTGTAAGAGGTTTATTTCAAGCAGAATGGCAAATTTGAACAAAAATTCCTGCCTGGGGCAGCACATTTGACTTTGACCTATAAGTTAATGTATCATTTAATTTCCATGAATTAGTCCCGAGGGGTAATGGACCAAAAAAGTGGTTGGGCACTTGAAATTTAATCAGTTAGTATTTCACAGGAAGTTACTGGAATGCATCCTACTCAGACAAATTCTGGTTTATTTGTATTCATAGGAGACATCCAAGGGCTCTTAAGCCTTACGGATGACAATGGGAGCAAAAGAGAGGGAGTACTATTGGGCCCCTAGAAGCAAAAAGAATCTGTAGCAATGTGAACTAAAGGTTAAATTTTGTTATTAATTTTTTGAAACAGATTCAAGAAGCTAGAGTTTATCATATTAGTCCCACCACCTGGGAGACAACTATTCACTTTATGTACTGGAATAACCTTCTAAATACTTGAAATAGCAAAAGCCATCGGTGCAATTAACCTGACACTATCTTGCTGTGGAATTACATCACTGAGGAACATGAAGTGCAGAAACAGCCTAGGATGGCAATATGAAAGTACCACAAAATTTTTCAGGGTGTTTGTCTAAAAGACGGATTAAAATACATGTTTATACATTTACTGGTATGTCGAACTCAAGCATGAATATGTTACACATTCCTGGTGCTTAACTATTTCTTTCCTCACAGAATCTATTGTTGTTTTAGTATATTAAAACGTCTCATTTGCAAAATAAATAAATAAAATAAAAAATAAAGTTTCTCATTTGCCTTTCCAAACGTATCCTTATATGTTTCATTAAATCCAAACACACAGGCATGTGTATAGCATTTGTATATATAATCACACTTACACATGTCATTAACCTACTCCTATTGACTTGGAAGCTATTTTTTAAAGGAATATGCTTCTGGAATATGCTTGGCTCCTAGAAAGTTCTAGCTACATAATTTGTGAGCCCAGTGCAAAATTAAAATCCAGGACCCCAGCTGGTGGAAAAGAAATTAACACTTCTGTCCCAGGAGCCTAAGGTTCCCACACATGGTGGAATAGGTGACCTGAAGGCCTCATAACTTCCCTGCCTGATGCTGTCCATACTTAGATTGTGGGCCGGCGGGAAGTCATAGTAAAGTTGCCATCGAATGCACCATGACCCTATCAGCCTAGGATAGTTTGTCCACTGCTTCAACCTGCCAGAGATGCCATGGGCCGCACGCTTGACCCCAACCATTCCTGGAGAGCAGGTCCCCATTGCAAGCCAGAAGGTGACAGCAGACTGTGTCCATTTCTCATGCCCCCCAAACTTTCTGGTCATTACTCCAGATGGAGGGCAGTTGTGGTCATGGAACAGAAACAGGAAGGGGGAGGCAGATGAGAAGCCTATGCAGGGAGGCAATGATAGCTGGGACTGCACATGACCTGAAGCTCCTAGTCTCTAGCCCATGTTCCAATTTCCTACCATATTTAAGTTACAAAACACAAATTCAAAGATAAAATTACTAAGAATTTCAAGACAATTACTACAGAGCATTAAACCCATAAGCATGGGATGGGGCTCTCAGCCTGGGTCCTCATGTAATTGCATTGGTAGCAACATATGAAGCTTATCCTGCCTCTGGATTTATATCCTCCATTGTCCTGGAAAAGTTAAAACACCCTCCTCAAAGATAATCTCCAGAGCATGGAAATCACAATTCAACTATTAATGTCTTGGAGATGTCTTACTACAAATTTAATCACACGACTGCTCTTATTCCCACCAATGCTGTCATATAGTCGAGGTCTAATATTAATGTAAGCCATCAAAGGGTACTGGCACTGGTTCTCCGTATGTGCAGATTAAGACCACACTGTCATCTTTGCCAAAACCAAATATAGATTTGGAATACTATTACATACGTGATCCTTGACCATTTTTGGTACCTCCAAACCATTTGCAACGCAGCACAATTTTGTGAAATGCTGATGAGGCTGACCATATAACTGAATTGCCTCACATTATATCTGCATTGTCATAGTCCAGCCTCTGATTTGGAGGCTACTGTCCCATGAGCTAAGACATCCTACTTCTAGACACTTCTGACCATTTGAAAGTACTCCAATGTATTCAAATGAAATTTTCTTATTTATAACTTTTGCTTTCTAATCCTGATTCTGCATGTAAAACCATAGATTAAATTTATTTTCTTGTGAAAGCTACTTAGATATTTAAGTACAGTGAAAGTATCTTCTTTAGATTAATATGTTTTATATTTACTAGCTGAGAAAAAAATCAGTTAATTCAGCTTACCGATAATTATTGAGTGTTTCCTCTTTGTCAGTGTGTGAAGTTAAACATGATACACGAAAGAAGCATTTTTCCTGTTCTCACAGAGATTGCAGTATTGTCAAATAAACACAATTCTTCAAACAGAACAAATATGACAAATGGGGTGAGGGAGATGTTGAGTGCTAGGGAGGTGCAGAATGAAAGAATCTAACGCGCACACACACCTGAATATCACCAGGTAAACACGTCCAGCTGTGAACAGGGATCGCTGAGAAGGGGTGGGAGAATGGGTAAGAGTATTCTAGGCAGATATAAAGTATATAATGAATTCCAAAAACAAACGACAACATGACATACCAGAGAATTACACCAAGAGTTTGTTTTATCTGGGGAGTGTGCAGCAAGGATGAGCCAAGTCTGAAATAAGAAGCAGGGCATGTAGACCATTGTAAGCCATGTTAACAAGTTTGAATTTGGGTTGAAGTTTATAAAGATACCATTACTGTGTTGTAAAAGTAACTTTTTCATATTTTGGCTACAGATAGATCACTCTGGAGGTATTGTGAACCAGGAGCAGAATGAAGGAAAGACTGGAGGCCAGGAGCCGGGTGTTGAGTGTGTTGAAGAAATTTAGGTAAGAGATGGTGCTGTCTTTTCTAAGGCAGGGTTAGTATGGGGTGAATAAAGTGGGTGGATATGAACATTTTAGGTATAGAAACTGCAACATGTGGTTTGGATGTGAAAACTAAGAGAAGTGTTAAAGATAATACCTCCGTTGCTAATTTCAGCAAATTTACAGATGGCAATGTCTTTCATTACAATAGGAAACAGAGGAATCGATTTTATTTATTTTTTATTTTAAAAAATATTTTATTTATTTATTTAAGAGACAGAGCTCAAGCTGGGGAGGGGCAGAGGGAGAGGGAGGAGGAGACACCCCACTGAGCAGGGAGTCTGATGTGGGACTCAATCACCGGACCCTGGGATCATGACTTGAACTGAAGGCAGACACTTAATCGACTGAGCCACCCAGTTTCCCCAGAAGGCTCAGTTTTAGGGAAGACTTCAGTTTCAGACAGGTTGAGGTGGATACGATTCATTCAAGTATGGAAACAGTTGTAATACGTAGATCAGAGGCTCTGTGGGGAAAGTGGCTAAAGACAAGTATTGCAGAGGTATCACTTATAGATGGCAACTGAAGGTAAGGACATGGGTGAAACTGTTGAGGGAGAAAGCCACCGCGAAAAGAAGAGAGGATGTGGCAGAGATGGGAGCGACCGCTGATGTTTATGCGACAAGCTGAGGATGGTGGTGAAGAAGCCGAGAAACAGCAGCACAAGGAGAGTGAGTTAGCACCAAAATTATGGTGCCACGGGGACATGGCTCTGGCAAAATTAGAAAGGAAATAGATCTAAAGAGTAAAACTAAGGATTAGCCTTGCATAAGAGACACTTTTATCTGTAACAGGGAGAAGGAGATATTTAAAAGTGAACTTGCACGTAATAGGGCAGCTTTGGAGCTTTTACCTAAATATTCTGTTTTCACAGGAGAGAAATTAACCTGATTTGTTATGAGTGAGCAGGGAACATTTCAATGTGAGGACTAAAGGTGATGTGCATAATAGCTGCTATGGACAATGAGGGAGAGAACTGACTTGCAAAGAAAGGTTTGATAAGATGGCCCAGATGAACTTGTCATCATAAATTTACAGTAGCATAAATGTCAGGTTTGGGGTGAAATTCTCCAAGAAAACTCAGTAGCCTAGCGTGAGGAATGAAGTCAGTCAGATCCCTGAGGATGGAGGTTTTGTCAGCACATTGCAGGGATATGAGTAAAGACCTTAGGATAGAGGAAAAGATGAAGTCAGACCTTTGGAATCTCCATGGTTGTATAAGACTGGAAAATAGAAATAAGTGAGTAAAAAATAAATAAAAAAAAAACAGTATGTGTATGTATATAAAATACACACACATATATAAAGAATGTTGTGATAAGATTAGAGAATTCGACTTTTATTTTTATTTCAGAAGTAAAAAAGATCTAGTAGATAAGATGCAGGGTGTATCCACAGTAGTGACCAATTGAAATGGATCATTACAGGGTCACTGATAATGAGGAAGCTAGGTTTCCAAAGAAAATAGATTATTGATTAATAAACTAGAATTTCTTCTGTATCCACTCATCAATAATGCGATGTAGCAACATGATCTGATTTCCCTGTTAACAGATTCCTCTGGGTGCTGTACCAAGAATAGATTGAAAGGGAAAATCATGTAGCAAGGCAAAAAATCCAGGTGGTGGTTCAGTCTTAACTGCAACAAGGCATGCTCCAGCCAGAAACGTAATAACAATAACCATAATAACAAGAAAGAAGCTAGCGTGAGTATATGGGCACATATTCAGGAAGGTAGCAGGTATCAATTTTCTCAGTGAAGTTTAGGTTATCAACTGAGAAGCATGGGCAGGGGAAAGCAGTGCTGTAAGCTGGAGGGAAACAGATAAGATGTGAAATGTTGAGGAGGGGGCAGAGTAGGGAAATATAGCACAATTTTTGGACAGAATTAATGACTCAAGTCAGCAGGGTGGTTGTGAATTGAAAAGGATCTTTTTCAGCCTAGGTAAACATTGTTTATAGTCACAATAGCTGCCAGGAATGGGATTATCAAGCATATGAATTTAACCAGAGTTTATATCATCCTATCGAGGGCTAAAGATAGTCTTGATGGTAGGCACAGGAAGGGGTGTAAGGATTGATGATCGAATTTAAACTCGATAAAGAGCCGCAGAATTAAGGAGGTGGGGATTATAAATGCGGGGTTAATGCATTGGAAGTTATTTGGGGCTAAACTTTCATTGCAGTTGCAGTGCATAAGGAAGTGATATGAAAATAAAGAAGTAAGCGGGAGGAGAGTGACAATTTTGAAGTGATATTCTAAAGGACTTGAATAGGCAGTTACAAAGTCCAATGGTTTAACCATTGGAATGAGCAGCTAATGCACGGAGCAGGGCAAGCACATTGGAGAAGATGAACTCAAGCACCTGAGGGGCTAGATTACAAAAGACCCTCTACCCATACATTAGGAATTATAACTAGGACTGGAATGGTGTCCAGGGGGGTGAGTAGGGTGGGAGAGTAAATTATTCTCTATATTCACTTGAATATCCTGGGACATGCAGTAAAATGTCTGGATGTTATAAAATACCTATTTGTTCAATAGAGAATTTTGTTTCAACTGAAGTACTTTGGTTAATACAGGCTCATTTCTCACACTTGCCAAATCTGTGTAAGATTTTCATTTGCCAAGATTGAGATAGGAGTGCACTCTCTAAACCCGGGATGTTAATCAGATGTGACTACCTATTGATTGTGAGTTACTGCAGTGCAATCAAAGTGCACGCTTATAAAAGGAGACTGGCTTCTTCTATTGCTCTGAATTTCTTTCTGCACCAAAGACTATAAATTAATTTTGTCTGATTAACTGGGCAATCCATTAAATGAATTATTACCAACTCAGACTATGTTTCTAGAGGTCAAATTTTAATTAGTACCAATGGTATATATATTTTCTTTCATCAGTGAAACATAAACACCATGGAATGGAGGAACTTCTGGCCCAAACTTAAAAAGTAAATAAAACTTTACAAAAGTTCCACTTACTAGGGGGTGTATTTCAATATTTCTAGCTTAAGCTGAAAATAGTCAACGAATCAAGTTAAATGTATCAAGTTTATCAAGATAATCAAGTGTATCAAGATAATCAAGATTACCAAGTAATCAAGTTTCTCTGTATTGAAGGTCACAAGAAAGTTTAAAATACAACATTCTCAAAAAATAGTACCCTATCAAAAATAATATAAACAATTGAAAGTCAAGGGAAATAAAATGATTTTATAAATTTGTCTGTATTCAATTTTTTGACCTCTATTTATTCTTTTAATAGCATTTTGTTTATATGGATTTGATATTAATGTATGTTCAATATAGGACAGTTGGAAAATTAGAAATGATTTTTAAAACTGCATATGATCATCCTAAAATTACTACAATGCCATGGGAATAAAATTAAAATGTTAACATTAAAGAAAAAAGAGCAAAATATTTAAATATTTTGGAGACTGTCCAAATATGATACAGAGCCTAAGACTTAAAGAGAAAAAGTTTCTGAGTATATTACATAATTTTAAGAATTCTTCATGACCAAAAATGTTAAAAAAGATATCCAAAACCAGGACATAGCTGAGAAAATATTTTCCACAGTTGTAGGCCAATTTCCATTTTATAAAATTTGTCTTTATCAAACAAAAATTTAAAAGATAATTGAAGAAATACATGAAAACTAAATATTCAACAATGTTAAAATATTGGTCATAATTAAATATATACAAATTTAATAGTGGCAATATACTTATCAGTTTGGCCAAGAAATTTAGGAAGAAGATCTTATGCAGAATTCAGCAAGATTGTATGGATATTGGCAGTCTCATTCATTATGCATTAGTGTAAATTAATATAATTCCCTTTAGAAAACAAGGTCATACTGTGTATCACAATATTTATTACAGGTAAATTTTGTCTAGTAACTCCACTTCTAAGAATGTATCTTCCAGATAGAAATGGTCTTTTCTATATACATAGAAGAATGTTAATTCTTAATGCTTTTTTAATAAAATAAAACTATATATATCAAATAATTAAAATTACAGAGAAAATGTTATATATATAAAAGTGCATCCATAACATAGAATCTTAAGTAGATATTTTTAAACAATTATGAAGAATATATGAGCTATTGACAAAGATATATTGAAAAGAAAAATATTCTGAATAATGTGCATTATTTTTATAATAAAAAATATAAAGCAGAGAGGGGGCGGAGCAAGATGGCGGAGGAGTAGGAGACCTAGATTTCATCTGGTCTCAGGAATTCAGCTGAATACGGATCAAACCATTCTGAACACCTACGAACTCAACAGGAGATCGAAGAGGAGAGTAGCAACAACTCTCTGAACAGAGAAGTGACCACTTTCTGGAAGGTAGGACGTGCGGAGAAGTGAATCCGAGGCGATATTCGGGAGGTTAGACGGCGGGGGAGGGGCCTCCGTCGGCCGCTTCTGGCAAGTGATAGAGCCGCGGAGCACAACATCGGACCTTTTAGAAGTTGGCTCCGCGGAGGGACGTCGCTCCAGTGGCTAAGCGGGGGTGGAACCCTCGCGAGACACTCGGGTCTCAGGACCCTTGGGGTCACAGAAAGACCGGGGGAGCCTGAGTGCGGCAGGCTCCCAGGGATCGGAGCGGGGAAGCCGGCTGCAGAGACGGAGCCGAGGCGCGGGCTCTCAGCTTGGGGTGGCCATAAACTGTGATCCGCGGCCCAGTCGGGCCACTGCTCCTGCAGCAGGGACCCAACAAGCAGCAGATCCGGGGAGACTCCCCTTCCTCCCCCGGGAGGAGCAGCGCGGGAGCGCACCGCAGGGATCTACTGGGTTGGGAGACTCCACACGGGGTCGGGTGCCAGAGATACAAACGCTCGGGCACAGGCCGGGTGAGCACGGAGTGCGGCCGGAGACCAGGGACAAGGGAGTGACTGCTTTTCTCTGGGGCCGCACTGAGGAGCGGGGCCCTGAGTTCTCAGCTCCTCCGGGGGGAGATTGGGAGGCCACCATTTTCGCCCTGGTCCTCCAAAGCTGTACCGAGAGCTTGCAGGGAACAAAAGCTCCCGAGAGCAAACCCGAGCAGCTTGCTTAGCCCGGACCGACAAGGGCGGGGCAATTCAGCCTCCGGCAAAGACATTTGGGAACCACGGCAACAGGCCCCTCCCCCAGAAGATCAGCCCGAACAGCCAGCAAGCCAAGACCAAGTTTACTGATCAAAGAGAATGGGAGAACTCCAGCGCTAGGGGAATACTGCACATAGAATTCATGGCTTTTTTTTACCATGATTCATTAGTTCATCGAACTTAATTTTTGTTAACTGTTTTTTTTCTTTTTCTTTTTCCCTTTTTCAACCAACATCTTATCAATCTCTTTTTTAAAAAAAAAAACAAAACATTTTTTATTTTTCATTTTTAGAGTCATATTTTATCCCTTCATAGTAGTTACCCTTATTTTTGGCATATATATATAAGTTGTTCTCTCTTTAAAATTTTGAGATACAGTTTCTTCTAACAGATAAAAATATACCCTAAATCACTAGTGTATGGCTCTGTTCTAGTCTCCTGCCTGATCACATTCTCTCCCTTTTTTTCTTTTCTTTTTTTTTTTTAAATCTTCTTTCTTTGTTTCAAACAACTTCTTATCTTATCAAGTCCTTTTATAAAATCTTTTATAATTTTCATCTTTACAGTCATCTTCTATCCCTTCATTGTATCAACCCTTATTTTGTACATATATGTCTTTCTTCCTTTAAAATTTTAGGAGGCACTTTTTTCTAACAGACCAAAATACGCCCAAAATCTAGTGTGTGGCACTGATCTATGCACTAGCCTGATCATATTTGATCACATTCTGCTTTTTTTGTATTATTCTGTTTTTATTTTTATCTTCTTTTTCTTTTTTTTCTCTTTCTTTTTTCTTTCTTTCCCTTTCTTTCCCCTGGTTTCAGGTCTTTTCTGATTTGTATACAGTATATTTGCTGGGGACGTTGTAAACCTGTTAGCATTTTGTTCTCTTATTCATCTATTCTCCTCTGGACAAAATGACAAGATGAAAAAAATCACCTCAGCAAAAAGAACAAGAGGTAGTACCGTCAGCCAGGGACCTACTCAATGTGGACATTAGTACGATGTCGGACCTAGAGTTCAGAATCATGACTTTAAAGATACTAGCTGGACTTGAAAAAACCGTGGAAGTTATTAGAGAAACCCTTTCTCTAGAAATAAAAGAACTAAAATCTAACCAAGTCGAAATCAAAAAGGCTATTGATGAGGTGCAATAAAAAATGGGGGCACAAACTGCTAGGATAAATGAGGCAGAAGAGAGAATCAGTGATATAGAAGACCAAATGATGGAAAGTAAAGAGGCTGAGAAAAAGAGGGAGAAACAACTACAGGATCACGAGGGCAGAATTCGAGAGATAAGTGATTCGATAAGACGAAACAACATTAGAATAATTGGGATCCCAGAAGAAGAAGAAAGAGAGAGAGGGGCACAAGGTATATTGGAGCAAATTATAGCAGAGAACTTCCCTAATGTGAGGAAGGAAACACGCATCAAAATCGAGGAAGCACAGAGAACCCCTCTCAAAATCAATAAAAATAGGTCAACACCCCGACATCTAATAGTAAAATTACGAGTCTCAGAGACAAAGAGAAAATCCTGAAAGCAGCTCGGGAGAAGAGATATGTAACCTACAATGGGAAAAATATTAGGTTGGCAACAGACCTATCCACAGAGACCTGGCAGGCCAGAAAGGACTGGCAAGATATCTTCAGAACACTAAAAGAGAAAAATATGCAGCCAAGAATACTATATCCAGCTAGGCTATCATTGAAAATTGAAGGAGAGATAAAAAGCTTCCAGAACAAACAAAAGCTAAAGGAATTTGCAAACACGAAACCAGCCCTCCAAGAAATATTGAAAGGGGTCCTCTAAGCAAAGAGAGAGCCTAAAAGCAGCAAAGATCAGAAAGGAACACAGACAACATACAGTAACAGTCACCTTACAGGCAATACAATGGCACTAAATTCATACCTTTCAATAGTTACCCTGAATGTAAATGGGCTCAATGCCCCAATCGAAAGACACAGGCTATCAGATTAGATTAAAAAACAAGACTCATCTATATGCTGTTTGCAAGAGACTCATTTTAGAACCAACGACACCCCGAGATTGAAAGTGAGGGGGTGGAAAACCATTTACCATGCTAATGGACACCAAAAGAAAGCTGGGGTGGCAATCCTTATATCAGACAAACTAGATTTTAAAACAAAGACTGTAATAAGAGATGAGGAAGGACACTATATCCTACTTAAAGGGTCTATCCAACAAGAAGATCTAACAATTGTAAATATCTATGCCCCGAACATGGGAGCAGCCAATTATATAAGGCAATTAATAACAAAAGCAAAGAAACACATGGACAACAATACAATAATAGTGGGGGACTTTAACACCCCCCTGACTGAAATGGACAGATGATCTAAGCAAAAGATCAACAAGGAAATAAAGACTTTAAATGACACACTGGACCAAATGGACTTCACAGACATATCCAGAACATTCCATCCCAAAGCAACGGAATACACATTCTTCTCTAGTGCCCATGGAACATTCTCCAGAATTGATCACATCCTAGGTCACAAATCAGGTCTCAACCAGTACCAAAAGATTGGGATCATTCCCTGCATATTTTCAGACCACAATGCCTTGAAAATAGAACTCAATATCAAGAGGAAAGTCGGAAAGAACTCAAATACATGGAGGCTAAAGAGTATCCTACTAAAGAATGAATGGGTCAACCAGGAAATTAAAGAAGAATTAAAAAAATTCATGGAAACCAATGAAAAGGAAAACACAACTGTTCAAAATCTTTGCGATAGAGCAAAGGCAGTCTTGAGAGGAAAGTATAGAGCAATACAAGCCTTGCTGAAGAAACAAGAAAGGTCTCAAATACACAACCTAACCCTACACCTAAAGGAGCTGGAGAAAGAACAGCAAAAAAGCCTAAACCCAGCAGGAGAAGAGAAATGATAAAGATCAGAGCAGAAATCAATGAAATAGAAACCGAAAGAAGAGTAGAACAGATCAACGAAACTAGGAGTTGGTTCTTTGAAAGAAAGAACAAGATTAATAAGCCCCTGGCCAGAGTTATCCAAAAGAAAAGAGAAATGACCCAAATCAACCAAATCATGAATGAAAGAGGAGAGATCACAACCAACACCAAAGAAATACAAACAATTATAAGAACACATTATGAGCAACTCTATGCCAGCAAATTAGATAACCTGGAAGAAATGGGTGCATTCCTAGAGATGTATCAACTACCAAAATTGAACCAGGAAGAAATAGAACACCTGAATAGACCTATAACCACTAAGGAAATGAAGCAGTCATCCAAAATCTCCCAACAAAGAAAAGCCCAGGGCCAGATGGCTTCCCAGGGGAATTCTATCAAACATTTCAAGAACAGTTTATACCTATTCTCCTGAAACTGTTCCAAAAAATAGAAATGGAAGGAAAACTTCCAAATCATTTTATGAGGCCACCATTACCTTGATCCCAAAACCAGACAAAGATCCCATCAAAAAGGACAATTACAGACCAATATCCTTGATGAACATGGATACAAAAATTCTCACCAAAATACTAGCCAATAGGATCCAACAGTCCATTAAAAGGATTATTCACCACGACCAAGTGGGATTTATCCCTGGGCTGCAAGGCTGGTTCAACATCCGCAAATCAATCAACGTGATACAATACATTAACAAAAGAAAGAACAAGAATCATATGATCCTCTCAATAGATGCAGAAAAAGCATTTGACAAAGTACAGCATCCTTTCTTGATCAAAACTCTTCAGAGTATAGGGATAGAGGGTACATACCTCAATATCATAAAAGCCATCTACGAAAAACCTACAGCGAATATCATTCTCAATGGGGAAAAGCTGAGAGCTTTTCCCCTAAGGTCAGGAACGCGGCAGGGATGTCCACTCTCACCACTGCTATTCAACATAGTATTAGAAGTCCTAGCCACAGCCGTCAGACAACAAAAAGAAATCAAAGGCATCCAAATCGGCAAAGAGGAATTCAAACTCTCACTCTTTGCAGATGATATGATACTTTATGTGGAAAACCCAAAAGACTCCACCCCAAAACTTCTAGAACTCATACAGGAATTCAGTAAAGTAGCAGGCTATAAAATCAATGCACAGAAATCAGTGGCATTCCTATACACCAACAACAAGACAGAAGAGAGACAAATCAACGAGTCGATCCCATTTACAATTGCACCCAAAACCATAAGATACCTAGGAATAAATTTAACCAAAGAGGCAAAGGATCTGTACTCAGAAAACTATAAAATACTCAGGAAAGAAATTGAAGATGACACAAAGAAATGGAAAAACGTTCCATGCTCATTGATTGAGAGAACCAACATTGTGAAGATGTCAATGCTACCTAGAGCAATCTACACATTCAGTGCAATCCCCATCAAAATACCATCCACTTTTTTCAAAGAAATGGAACAAATTATCCTAAAATTTGTATGGAACCAGAAGAGACCCCGAATAGCCAGAGGAATCTTGAAAAAGAAAAGCAAAGCTGGCGGCATCACAATTCCGGACTTCCAGCTCTATTACAAAGCTGTCATCACCAAGACAGTATGGTACTGGCACAAAAACAGACACATAGATCAATGGAACAGAATCGAGAGCCCAGAAATGGACCCTCAACTCTATGGTCAACTTATCTTTGACAAAGCCGGAAAGAATGTCCAGTGGAAAAAAGACAGTCTCTTCCACAAATGGTGTTGGGAAAATTGGACAGCCACATGCAGAAGAATGAAACTGGACCATTTCCTTACACCACACACAAAAATAGACTCCAAATGGTTGAAAGACCTAAACGTGAGACAAGAGTCCATCCAAATCCTAAAGGAGAACACAGGTAGCAACCTCTTCAACCTCAGCCGCAGCAACTTCTTCCTAGAAACATCACCAAAGGCACAGGAAGCCAGGGCAAAAATGAACTATTGGGATTTCATCAAGATAAAAAGCTTTTGCACAGCAAAAGAAACAGTCCACAAAACCAAAAGACAACCGACAGAATGGGAGAAAATATTTGCAAATGACATATCAGATAAAGGGCTAGTATATTAGAGCTACCATTCGATCCAGCAATTGCACTACTGGGTATTTACCCCAAAGATACAAATGTAGGGACCCAAAGGGGTACGTATACCCCAATGTTTATAGCAGCAATGTCCACAATAGCCAAACTGTGGAAAGAGCCAAGATGTCCATCGACAGATGAATGGATAAAGAAGATGTGGTATATATACACAATGGAATATTATGCAGCCATCAAAAGGAATGAGATCTTGCCATTTGCAATGACGTGGATGGAACTGGAGGGTGTTATGCCGAGTGAAATAAGTCAATCAGAGAAAGACATGTATCATATGACCTCACTGATATGAGGAATTCTTAATCTCAGGAACAAACTGAGGGTTGCTCGAGTGGTCAGGGGTGGGAGGGATGGGGTGGCTGGGTGATAGACATTGGGGAGGGTATGTGCTATGGTGAGCGCTGTGAATTGTGTAAGACTGTTGAATCACAGATCTGTACTTCTGAAACAAATAAGGCAACATATTTTAAGAAAACAGAAAAAGAAGAAGATAGCAGGAGAGGAAGAATGAAGGGGAGTAAGTCAGATGGGGAAACGAACCAGGAGAGATGATGGACTCTGAAAAACAAACTGAGGTTTTTAGAGGGGAGGAGGGTAGGGGGATGGGTTAGCCTGGTGATGGATATTAAAGAGGGCACATTCTGCATGGAGCACTGGGTGTTATGAACAAACAATGAATCATGGAACACTACACCAAAACAAATTATGTAATATATGGTGATTAACATAACAATAAAAAATATAAAGCAGAATGTTCAACTAGGATCACCATGAAAAGTATGTTTTCAGTGAAGAAACCTGGAAAAAAAAATCCTCACAAGTCTGAAAATAAAGGGGATCTATAGGGTAAGGCAAAGAAACTATATAAGCACTGTAGTTACACTGATAAAGTCATTCCAAGATGTATAGAATTAACAATTTTGATACTCTAGCAGGTGCATCTTGGAATTTAACAGCTAAGTAAAGAGGAACAAGGTTTCTTACTGTAGGGTTGGGAGTTTATGGACAAGAAAAATGAAGAGGCTAGAATGGTCCATGTGGCAATGAATCAGAGTTAGAGACATTGGTAAGGATTCATATTTGGCTAAATATATATACACATGGTTACATGTACAAATATTTATAGCTGGACGCCTGGGTGGCTCAGATGGTAAGCGTCTGCCTTCAGCTCAGGTTCTGATCCCAGGGTCGTGGGATCGAGTCCCGCATCGGGCTCCCTGCTCCTTGGGAGCCTGTTTCTCCCTCTGCCTCTCTCTCTCTCTCTCTCTCTGTCTCTCATGAATAAATAAATAAAATCTTTTAAAAAAAAGAAATATTTATAGCTATGTGTACATATATGGGTTAGTATATACACATACATTAACTTCTTGTCATAAGAGGGGGCTAGAAAAAAATGAAACCTCAGTAACATGTGCTCATCTAGCACCTAGATTATGATGTCTATTACCATTCTCCAATAAATAAAAGTAGGTCTCTTCAGAAAAACGGAGGATTCCAGAGGCTGAGCAAGAACTATGCAGAATGAGCCTGGAAGATCTTGCAATCCCAGAAAGCAAGGAAGTGTTGCTCATTTTCACACATACACACACACATAACGAACATAATGGAGTATGTTGAAAAGACATAAGAACGCACTAAAGTGGTTCCAATGGTCAAAGCTGAAACAATCTGAGTAGTACCATAAATAAAGTAGCAATAGATTATTAACAAGAGTATGAAAAAATCCTGAGCCCATGCAGATATAAATAAATAATTGAATAAACCAAAAAAATGAGGCAAAAGCCAAAATATCTCCCCTTCAGAATAATTCTGAATAATTTATGTAGATACTTTACTCTCAGGAGGTGAACCATAACTCCCCACTCCTTAAATATGAGCTGTGCAGACCTGTACCTCTGAAACAAATAATACATTATATGTTAAAAAAAAAAAGACGAGGATAACAGGAAGGGAAAAAGGAAGGGGGGCAATCGGAGGGGGAGACAAACCATGAGAGACGATGGACACTGAAAAACAAACTGAGGATTCTATAGGGGAGGGGAGTGGGGGGGATCTGTTAGGCTGTTGATGGGTATTAAAGAGGGCACGTATTGAATGGAGCCCTGGGTGTTATACACAAACAATGAATCATGGAACACTGCATCAAAAACTAATGATGTAATGTATGGTGATTAACATAACATAATAAAATTAAAAAAAATATGAGCTGTGCATATGGAAAAGGAGGGCCTTTTCTTGGAAAGACACAATAAACACTATCTGAACCAGATGATTGAAGCCAACATCAACTGTCGTAAGTTCTGTTGATAATTTATACTCCTGATATGATGGAATGAATATAGCACTTTACCTCTGTGATCTTTCAAAAACATATAATAATAATAATAATAATAATAATAATAATAATAATAATAATAAATCTGACAAATCTCAACTGAGAATCATTCCACAAAAAACCTAAACAATATCGGTCAAAAGTGTCAAGGTTGTCAGAAGCAATGAAGTCTGAGAAACTGTCAGAGCCTGGAGTTGCCTAAGTAGACCCATTGACCAAATTTAATATGTTATCCTAAAACAAAAAACATGACACTGGGGAAAAACTAAGAAAATCTGAATAAAGTATGGACTTTAGTTACTAATGGGTTAATATGCATTTTGTTTGTTTACAAATGTACCACATTAATATAAGTTGTTCATAATAGGGGTATTGGATGCAAGGTATAGGGGGACTTTCTTTACTTTCTTTGCAAATATTCTATAAATATAAAATTGTTCTGAAAAGTAAAGGTTATGAAAACCTTGATTACCTGCATATCCATCACAAAAGGCAAAAAAATAAAATAGAAAGTCTTAAATGATAAATATAAGAGCAAAAAAGTAAAATTATACAAATATAAAAAGGGAGAGCCAATGTTATTTGTCTTTGAAATAAGAATAGTGTAATATAAATAATTATGAAGTTAACCCAAACAACCAAGCAAACAATAAGAAAACAAAAAGAAAAAAAATATCAGAGTAACAATAATAAGAATGATGATATCTGGGCTCTTTCTATAGTTTGGCTATTGAGGACATAACTGCTATAAACATTGGGGTGCATATACCCCTTCAGATCACTATGTTTGTATCCTTTAGTAAATACCTACAAGTGCAATTGCTGGATTGTAGGGTAGCTCTTTTTTTTTTTTTTTTTTTTTAACTCTTTGAAGAACTTCCATATTGTTTACCAGAGTGGCTGTTAACAGCTTTCATTCCCACCAGCAGTGTAAGAGGGTTCCCCTTTCTCCACATCCTCACCAACATTTGTTGTTTCCTGACTTGTTAATTGTGGTTTTGGTCTGTATTTCCCTGTTGTTGAGTGATGTTGAGCATTTTTCTTATGTCTGTTGGCCATATGGAAAGAGCCCAGATGTCCATCAAGAGATGAATGGATAAAGAAGATGTGGTGTATATATACAATGGAATATTCAAGGATAAAATCTTACCCTTTACAGCAATGTGGATGGAACTGGAGGGTATTATGCTAAGTGAAATAAGTCAATTGGAGAAAGACAATTATCATATGGTTTGAATGATATGAAGAATTTAAGAAACAAAATAGGATCATAGGAGAAGGGAGGGAAAAATAAGATTAGATGAAATCAGAGAGGGAGACAAACCATAAGAGACTCTTAACAATAGGGAACAAACTGAGGGTTGCTGGAGGGGAGGTGGGTGGGGGGATGGGGTAACTGGGTGAAGGCATTAAGGAGGGCACGTGATGTGATGAACACTGGGTGTTATATGCAAAGGATGAATGACTGAACTCTACCTCTGAAACATACGATACACTATATGTTAACTAATTGAATTTAAATAAAATAAGATAAAAAAAAACACTAATGAAAGAAATTGAAGATGACACAAAGAAATCAAAAAGTATTCCATGCTCACGGATTGGAAGAACAAATGTTAAAATGTCTATACTGTGCAACAAAATCTATACATTTAATGTAATCCCTATCAAAATACCAATAACATTTTTCACAGAACTAGAACAAACAAATCCTAAAATATGTATGGAACCACAAAAGACCCCAAATAACCATCTTGAAAAAGAAAACCAAAGTTGGAAGCATCACAATTCTGGACTTCAAGTATATTAGAAAACTGTAATATCAAGACAGTATAGTACTGGCACAAAAACAGACACATAAATCAGTGGAACAGAATAGAGAACCCAGAAATGGACTCTCAACTCTGTGGTCAACTCATCTTCAGCAAAGCAGGAAAGAGTATCCAATGGGAAAAAGACAGTTTTTTTAACAAATGGTGTTGGGAAAATTGGACAGCCACATGCAAAA
The DNA here is from genome assembly GCF_003265705.2 of Callorhinus ursinus. Taxonomy (NCBI): domain Eukaryota; kingdom Metazoa; phylum Chordata; class Mammalia; order Carnivora; family Otariidae; genus Callorhinus; species Callorhinus ursinus. Next base: position 1,403,339 of record NW_027397122.1, on the reverse strand, counting down.
GAATGAAACTGGACCATTTCCTTACACCACACACAAAAATAGACTCAAAATGGTTGAAAGACCTAAACGTGAGAGAGGAGTCCAACAAAATCCTAGAGGAGAACACAGGCAGCAACCTCTTTGACCTCAGCCATAGCAACTTCTTACTAGATACATCACCAGAGGCAAGGGAAGCAAAAGGAAAAATGAACAATTGGGACTTCATCAAGATAAATCTTCTTGCACAGTGAAGGAAACAATCAACAAACTAAAAGACAACCTTAGGAATGGGAGAAGATATTTGCAAATGACATATCTGAAAAAGGGTTATCATCCAAAATATAAAAAGAACTTATAAAACTTTAATAGATGACCACAGGGGAAGGGAAAAAGAAAAAAAAAAGAGGGAAGCAAACCATAAGAGATTCATAACTATGGAGAAAGAATTGAGGGTTGCTGGAGGGAGGTGGACAGGGGATGAGCTAAATGAGTGATGGGTATTGGGGGAGAGCACTTGTTGGGATGAGTACTGGGTGTTATATGAAATGATGAATCATTAAATTCTACTCCTGAAACCAATATTATATTATATGTTAACTAACTAGAATTTAAATAAAAACTTGAAACAAAGAAATCCAAAAGAACTTATAAAACTCAACACCCCCCAAAAAAAACAAATTATCCAGTTAAAACAGGGCAGAAGACATGAAGAGATATTTTTCCACAGAAGACATCCAGATGGCTACCAGACACATGAAAAGATGCTCAATATCACTCACCATCGGGGAAATACAAATCAAAACTATGATGAGATATCACCTCATACCTGTCAGAATGGCTAAAATTAACAATACAGGAAACAACAGATATCAGCAGAAAAAATATAAAGAGATATAAAAATTGTTTGGAGACATTGGGCATTGGGCAACTCTGGACACCGATCCTTGGGATGAGAGTAACAAAGTGGGTTGTATGATATTTCCAACTAACATTTGGGAGAGAATTTCGAGGCCATAGACCAGCAATGGGACACTCAGTAGAGACTGATAGTCTCTCTGAACTGAAAAGGTAGGGTGAGAGTTCAGGAGAGCCAAGACCACTAGAGACGTGAAGGCAGGAGTTGAGAGGAGAGAAAGCTGCAGTGACAAAGCTTCAAAGTCCTGGAACGTCCCTTGTGAGTCTTAAGCATGCTTGTGACCAGTTCACAAGATGAGGAATGAACCACCTAACGTGGGCAGAGGAAATAAATCTAAGAGCTCACACAGAAATTGTTGATATTCCCTCACCACCGTGGAAAGCCTTGTAGGTCAAGCAGAAACAGATTAGATAGAAGTGTATTGCTTCGGCATTGTTGTAAAATTAGTCCTAGACTAGAGATGTCCTGCCTATCAGGCTTCCAACAGGGTAAACTTCATGAGATCTGGCAACTGATCAAAAAATATAGTCATTCAACAATGACATAAAACATGATCTGCAATGAGGAAGAAAAAAAATGATAAGTAAAAGCAGATAGAGAAAGACACAAATAGCAGAATTCATAGAAAACAGCTTTAAAACTGTTATTATAAAGTTATTCTGCATGCTTTTTAAGAAGATGAAGATTGAGCATGTTAAGTAGGGATATAAGAGAGTAAAAAAAATTGGAATCTTTAGAGATTAAAAAACATGTAATGGCCGAGATGAAAAATAGATTACTGAAGAAAAGATGTGCGAATATAATTACATCACATCAATGAGCCACGGGACAACTTCAAGCAGCTGACTTGTTATAATTAGAGTCCCCAAAGAAGAATATTTGGGCATGAAAAATATTGGAAGGACATTGTCTATTTTAAAAAATGTCAAGAACTATGAATCCCACATATCTGGAATCTTAACAAGACCCAAACAAAAGAAACATAAAAGAAACTATATCCAGGGATGTCATAGTCAAATTTTTAAAAATTATTCAAAAAAAAGAGAATCTTAAAAGCAGTCAGGTGGTAGGAAGACATTATGTATAGAGCAACAGATTTCTTATCAGAAACAATGCAAACTGGAAATAGAGGGGAGCAAAGTCTTTAGCAAAGTTAAAAACCAAAAACAAAACTATAATTCAATACAACCAAACATCTTTCAAAAAAAAGAGAGGGGCACCTGGGTGGCTCAGCCAGTTAAGCATCTGCCTTCAGCTCAGGTCATGATCCCAGGGTCCTGGGATCGAGTCCTGCACCAGGCTCCTTGCTCAGCGGGGAGCCTGCTTCTCCCTCTGCCTGCCACTCTCCCTGCTTGTGCTCTCTCTCTCTGACAAATAAATAAAATCTTTTTAAAAAAAAGAAAAATATGGACTATTTTAGCTGCACAGAAGCTAAAAACTTCACCATCAGCAGACATGCATTAAAAGAAACATTAAAAGAAGGCCTTCGGGGAAAAAGCAAACCTACCAGACAAAAACCTGAATCTACCCTAAGGAGATGAGTACCAGAAATGGTTCATATGTGGGTAGAATAATATTACTTGGAGGTAGACTTATATAAGTTAAGATTCATGTTACAGACCATAAGATAATCACAAAATAAAACAAACAATTGTAGCTAGTATGTTTTAAAGGAGCTAAAATAAAATTTAAAACTACTCAGTTGTGCAAGTGAATATGCTTCTTTTCTAATGAGTATAGCACTATTTGTAATAGATGAAATTGGAAACTACTAAAATGTCCATCAATACATTTGTTGAATAAACCCACACAATGGTCTATTACACAGTTCTAAAAAGCCAAAAAGTCATACAGCTTTTTTTCTGTATACCCTTTTAGACTGTTTTCCAAGGAAACAGCAAATTGGACAAAAATATGTAGACTATGTTACTGTTTATGTAAAAAGTAAAGATAGATGAGTATATATATATATATTTTTTTACACACACATATGTACTTATATTTTAAAATGGAAGAATAAAGCAAAATATTTTGAATAATTGAACAAAGAGGAAGGGAATAGTCGTGAGCAGTAAGTGATAGAATCTGATATTTTAAGTATACCTTGTTCCATAGATTTACTTTGGAAATAGCTTACGTAAGTATAAAAAAAAAAACGTGTTTTAAAATCAAACTCTTGGGCGCCTGGGTAGCTCAGTTGGTTAAGCATCTGCCTTTGGCTCAGGTCATGATCCCAGGGTCCTGGGATCGAGTCCCGCATCGGGCTTCCTGCTCAGCAGGGAGTCTGCTTCTCCCTCTGACCCTCTTCCCTCTCGTGCTCTCTATCTCTCATTCTCTCTCTCTCAAATAAATAAATAAAATCTTAAAAAAATAAAAAATAAATAAAATCAAACTCTTAAAATAAAAAACAAATGAACTAAAAGTGTTTCAGTTTGGTATCAAAACCTTACAGAGTGGAATTACTCCAAATACCTTTAAAATGCAATCCCTTCCAAGAACAATCTGGATGGAAAGCAATCTGAAAACAAAAGAATTACAAAAATATCTTAAACTCTCTCCTTTTGGTAATCATGTGTGTGGTAGTGATAGATGATAAATGATAGATGATAGATGAGAGAGAGAGAAAGAGACAGATAGTCTAACATTCTTAAATATGGAATAGAGAATTATCCTGGGAACCAAAATTGTCATCATGGGAGTGGAATAGGTCAACCTACGTTTGATATTGAGACAGTAAATTTATGCTGGTTGTCATTGATGATATATTTGAATGTATTTATCTCATCTTATCTTGTGATTTTTGAATTTTATCGTTTTATCTTTTTTTTCTTGTCTTGACATATCTTCCTTTATTGGTGACTTCTAAAATTGTTTTCTAATTCTCAAAACACTTCTTACTCCTTTAGTTTAGAAGCCACACATCTTGTTCTTAGTCACTGAATGATTGTTTTAAAATTTTTGCATGCCTTTTTAATTTAGCACTTTCTAATACCATAATTTCTCTCTCCCTGATATAATAAAAGCTCTCTCACTTTTAATCTTGTGAGTTATTATTATTCAAACTTTTATTTTTATTTGTTTTATACTAGCCAAATTAAACATTATTAATATTATTCTGTACAGAGAGGGTTTTTTTAACCTTATCATTTCTGAATTGTATAGATTATAACACAGCTATTGATTTTCTATATCTGGAGGTGAATGATCATGATACAGTTGGAAGTACTCTAGATACAGTTTCCAAACAACAATTACAAACCTCTGCAAATGATGGAGCCATGCGCCACGTCAGTTTATCCCACATGGGCAGAGCGGCCATTGGAGACACACATTGTCACATATAAGTGACAACAGGCAAAGTTATGAGAACCAAAACTATGGAACGTGAGGGGTACAAATAAAGTATGAGTCATAGTCCAGCCCTGAAATTGATATTTTCACTTTTCCCCATTTTTCAGAGGATGCCCGGGCCATCGTATGCTGGGGCCATCATAACAAAGTGCCACATACTGGGTGACCTAAACATGTCACAGTTCTGGGGCTGCAAGTCTGGGATCACGTGTCAGCAGGGTTGGCTCCTTCTGAGGTCCCTCTCCTAGCTAGAGATGCTGCCTTCCCTCTACATCCTTACATGGTCTCACTCTGCATGTATCTGTACCCAAATTTCTGGTTAGGGTCACCCCAATGACCTCATTTTAACTTATTCATTTCCTTCAAGACTCCATCTGAAAATACAGACACATTCTGGGGGTTGAGACTCCAAGATATGAATTTTGGTGCAGGGAAGGGAGAACAACTCAGCTCATAATGATGTATGTAGTCTTATTGAATCACAAAATTATCTAAGTTCAGATACTCCTCCATAAATTAGTGCAGCCAGGATTCAAACCAAGCCCTCTTGCAACCAGATCCCATATTTTTACAGCAGGAGCTGCTAACCAGATATGATTCTAATATCTTAGAAAGCTATTTGTAGTATTCCATGACTAGCATAACGTCATTAGATTATGATTCCATCTAAATGTTTAACCATTCATTTACATTTATTTCCACTCTGAACCAAAAATGTACCCTATGACTTCTTATGGGAGGACAAAGCTTACTAAAGTAAATATAAACATAAAGGCAGAACCAACTTTTCCCAATATTCATTTTGTGGAAAAGACTATTGTCTTTTTCAAATGTGAAGTGCAAATTTATACATATTTATGCAGCAAGACAGAGATAAATTTGTTTTGAGAAAGTAAATTTATCTGAAATCAAAATGGTTTGCATTTATGGGTATAGTTTATGGCTACTAAGCATCACTTTGATGTTTACTCATCTTTGTTGATTAAAGATATATACATTTACTTTCCTCATTCAGTAATTTTTATATGTCCATTTTTCATATGTCAACTTGCTTAGGGGTAAGGCTACCTACAAGTCAAATCTAAACACAGTGGGCTTACCTACTGATACCTGAGTGAGTTCTGTGACAGGTAAGGATTTGGATTTAGTGTTTCTCCTTTGCTTTAATTCCCAAGGCTGCAGATTTGCTCAGTATGCACTCTTTGTTCACAGAGACAGCAGTATTTCCTTTCAGTGGGCATCTACATATTATTGGGTGATAGTTTCAGTTCAGAAATGTACACTAACATTATTTTCAATTATCTCCCCAAATAAAGAACTCACATCAGACTTCATTAATGCCGATATATCCATTATGAGTCCCAGAAAATATTATTATTGACAATATGGATTATTCAGGGCGCTGAAATTAAGGACCATTGATTAAAATAACAATAACTAAATAAAAAATATGTCATTTTTTCCAGAAATTCATACTCAAAATAAGCATTTACATAACAGGAATATTATTCTTGAATAAAATCATTGGTATATCAAGAAAACCAAAATAAACTTTCCTAAAAGTTATGGATGGTAGTGATAAGATTATTCAAAAAGGTAGGAAAATAGAGTCTGAAGGTATGGTTGGAAGATAGGATGCCTTCCCAAGTGCTGTTATTATTGCTACCAGTATCTTCGTTCGTTTGTCCCTAAGGAAATTTCGGGCTCAGATTGTCACCCTCTGAGTCTCTAAAGAACAGTTAAGGAGATGTGAACATGTATTCTCAACCTGTTAAGTCAATCTATTGAAATTAAATTTGCAATAGATGAAATCTATCATTATGCTGCATAAATGCCAGATCTATCTGAGAAGGAGCTCTTAAATTTGGATCAAACTTGCATTTATGAATGATTAAGGCTTTGTATATTGAGAGGGTTTTGTACACTTTAAAGCTTGCATTATTACAATTCAATTCCTTTTAAAAATGTATTATTTTGCTTCCTAGAATATTTTGTTCAGAATACATTGAGGAAAGAGTATAAATATCACTTCCAAAGGCTTATTGTATGCCTGAATCTAATATATCCACACCTGTAATTACCTTTAAATGTCTATGAACTTTAACCACAAGTCTCCTCCTTTATAAACTACCCTAACATATCTATTGCAATGTTCAGCATTTTTCTCACCCATATATTTATAAAAAGCATTTAAAAATCATTGCATAACACTGTGGCAGATTTCTCCCTGTTTCTTGGATGTCTTAAAATTAATTTTCTCAATTAGCTTTAGCATTTAATATGTTTCTTAATAAAAAGTGAAATGCTTTTATAGCAGAGCATTCCTTTTGTAAGTTATTTTTAATGTTTTTAGCACCTAAAGACCTAAGATATCCCTCCCAAATAAAATGTTGGTATAGTATGGAAATCCAGTTACTAAATTAGTACTAACCATTCTGATAGGGAGATCTTTGGCTGTAGCAACCACTGCTGAGAACCTCAGGGGCCTCTACCCTGCATAGGAACGGCAGTGTGGCCCGAAGCACAGAGTGATATGTGATTGCGACGTCTTTACTGGGGTAAAGGATTGCCGTAGTGTCACTTTGATTTGAAACATAATGATCAACTGATGAGATTAATGAGGTTCAGAAACAAACAGCCATTGCAATTCTGGCAAACTTCAGGAGGTTTTTTTTTTTTTTCTTTTTTTTAAGATTTTATTTATCTATCTGACAGAGAGAGAGCACAAGCAGGGGGAGTGGCAGGCAGAGGGAGAGGGAGATGCAGGCTCCCCGCCGAGCAAGGAGCGGGATGCAGGACTCGATCGCAGGCGCCCTTGAACTTCAGGAAATTTTATAATCAATACCTAGAGCTGATGTACATCTAAGTGAAATGCCAATGCCCCTCCCTTGTTAGGACACGAGCTGCGGCATATATGCAGTAAGCAGGGATCTTGAGGAGCAGTCCCGTTACTAAACCAAATACAGAGTGTGTCCTCGGCAAGAAGCACACATAAGAAGAGAAAAGAAACAAAAACATCTACAACAACTGTAAGACTGAATTAAGCAGCACTTGGTCTGGATGACCACGTAGGTCTGATTTAAACCCGATGTTTTCGTGGCTGAAAAAATAGGGGTGTCCCGTTACCTATTACCTCCCAAGCATCCAAGTCATCGATAGGTGGAGAGCATGTCACAGTACAGAATAAGTATTCATCTTAGTCACCTTCTAAAAATACTTTGTATTTTGTTTCTTTTGCTAAATACTTGTCAAGGAACAACTTTATAAGATAATAAGTTTCTCTTTCAAGATCAGGGATTAAGAGTTCATGCTGGTTACAAAAATTGCCAATTCCACTCAGAATTTTTTTTTTTTAGAGTCTTCCCTATAACGAATTTATTTATTTAGTCAACATTGATTTTTCTTTATGAATTGTATTTCACCATATCATATAGCATATTTTGTTAAAATGTTTCATTCATCACCTTCAGGTTTAAATTGTACTTTATAGAGTCTTTTAGTTGCTGTTGTTTGTACAATTCTACATCCTTAGACATAATATGCTCTATGTTCTTATCAGTTTAGCCATTCTTCAATAAATTAGGTCAACCTATAATTTTAAAAGACACTCAATAAAGTAAGACATAAATTGAAATTTGAAAAACGTATTCCAGATATATCCGTAATCCTTCCAGGGATAGTAAAAAGAAATATATTAACTAGTTTGACACTTATGCATTAATATACTTATTTCCATAACAGAACGATGTTTCAATCAAAGATGCCTATTAAGAAAGTCTGCAGAGTGCATCAACTTTCTTGAAAAATGCAGAATCAGGACAATCCCATGTGTCTCCATATTAGAGGCATGTGTTCGTATAATTATTCTTGTGGGAGGAGGTTGGGGAAACTATCTCAGGTCATTAAGGGATCCCCATTTAATACCAAAGTCAAAACAATAAATAGGAAGATAAGTCTGTTGTACACTTTGATTTTTTTTTTTTTTAAATTCTGGATCATCAGGTCCAATAATGGCTGCCAGAAACTGTGGCTTCTACCAAAGTTATTGAGGTTGAAAAAGACATCTTTTCTACCAAAATTACATAAAAAATAGAAGGATGATATAAAACTCCATGATTTTCTGAACCTATCAGAGGGTTGAGGTAAAAAGCAATTACATAACTCTAAAACCTCAAAGAAGACAAGTTCCTCCTAACAACTATGAGATCCAAGTCCTGGCTCACCTATGGAAAAACATGGAAAGAAGACATGGATAACACCTATAAGCAGGTAAGAACTTAGGTTAAGAGAGCTCTCACCAGATGATGGACTCTGAAAAACAAACTGAGGGTTCTAGAGGGGAGGGGGGTGGGGGGATGGGTTAGCCTGGTGATGGGTATTAAAGAGGGCACGTTCTGCATGGAGCACTGGGTGTTATGCACAAACAATGAATCATGGAACACTACATCAAAAACTAATGATGTAATATATGGTGATTAACATAACAATAAAAAATTTAAAGAGAAAGAGAAAAAAAAAGAGAGAGAGAGAGAGCTCTCACCAGAACCCAACTATGCTGGCATCCAGATCTTGGACCACCAGCCTCTATAACTATGAGGAAATAAGTTGCTGCAGTGTAAGCCACCCAGTCTCTGCTATTTTGTCACAGTAGCCCTAGCAGACTAGGACAGATTTTTCTCTAAGATTAGGTTATAAAGAACTATTACTTCTGTCTTGCTTGCTGGCACCCACCCTTTCTGGATCTCTTCTCATACACTAAAGAAGCAAACTGGAGAGACTCACATGAGAGGAGCTACTGACCAATTGCCTGCAGGGAACTGAGCCCCTCAGTTCAATGGTCCATCTGATTGAATCCTGCCAACAACCTTGCGAGTGAGCTCAGAAGTGGATTTAGCCTAGTGAGTCGTCAGACAAAAGTGCAGCCCCAGTGGAAATCTTGACTGTATGCTCTGAGAGATGGCCCAGCTGGTCATGCTTGTATTCCTTCCCCACAGAATTTGGGACATGGTATGTGTGCTCCTTTAACCTAAACTTTAGGTTATTTCTGATGCACTAATAATTAACTAATATAAATAGGGGGGGCAAAGCAAGACACCTGAGAAAACATCCCTCAGTGGTACAGGCCTGAAGATTATGTGGTCACTGCTGCAGGATCAGAGTGAAGCCCTGACTGGACCATCTCCCCTAAAGAGTAAAGGCTTTAGGTCATGTGGGCAAGGGCAGCAAACACTGCATCCCTCAGTTGACATGTGAACACCAGTGAACTGGAGAAGTGAATGGAAAAACATCTATCCCAGGAGACAGTGGGAAGCTAAAAGAGAAAAATTAAACTGTCGATATGTTTAAAAATAAATGACAAATACTTTATCAGATGAACAAAATACTGAAAAAAAATTATTACCAAAATGTTTGTACTACAGAAAATGTTAAAGGAAGTTCTGTTTTTTTTTCTTTTTTTATTTGTTTGTCAGAGAGAAAGAGAACACAAGTGTGGGGGGAGCAGCAGGGAGAGGGAGAAGCAGGCTCCCCGCCGAGCAAGTAGCCATATGTGGGACTTGATCCCAGGCCCCTGGGATCATAAACTGAGCCAAAGACAGACGCTTAACTGACTGCGCCACCCAGGAGTCCCAAAAGGAAGTTCCTTAAGCAGAAACTGGTATCAGACAGGAACTGGGGTCCACACAAAGATATGAAGCCCTTTGGAGAATTGTTAAAATAAAGGTAAATATAAAATAGTTTTCTTATCTTAAAACATTCAATATAATTAACTGTCCAGAGCAAAAACAGTAGCAAAATTGTATGGTTTTATAGCAAAAATAAAAATAAAATATATGAAAAAATAGTGTATATAGAGTAATTAGGGCTATACTGTGTTAAGATTCTTATACTGTACATGAAGCAGAATAATATGCTTAAAAGTTGACTATGATTAATTAAAGCATGTATTATAAATCCTAAGGTAACAATTCCAAACTTAAAAATAAAAAAGATACAAGTAATGAGCTAGTAGTATAGAAATAGAATCATAAGAAAATTACTCAATGTAAAAGTACACAAAAAGGGAAAAATGAATAAAGAAAAGATCAAAAATACAAAAAACAACATCATGGTAGCTATGTTATCTATTACAAAATTATATTAAATGAAATAAACTAAACTTACCAATTTAAGAACAGAAGTTGCCCAATGGTTTAAAAAAATGAAAGACTCGACTATATGTTGTCTAAAAGAAATCTACTTTAAACATAAAGACATAAATAAGTTAAAGGAATGAAGAAAGATACACCCTGTAAATGTTAACAACAAGACAGCTAGAGCAGCTATAGTTATTTCAGAGTAGGCTTCAGAACAAGAAAACTTATCAGACATAAAGAAGGACTCTATTTATGATTAAAAGATCAATTCATCAAGAGGATATTATAGTCCTAAATGCACATGCACCTAACAACAGAGCTTTATGATAAATGAGTCAAAAACCAGATCACACTGAAAGGAAAAATGGATGATTTACCAATTTTAGCTAATATAACATCATGCCCATATAAGATTTATTTTGGGCATTATAAGGCCAGACATAGATGCATTCATACATGGCTAATTGGTTTCTACCAAAGATACAGAGGCTATTTAATAGAGAGAAGGTGTCTTGTCAACAAATATGTTAGAACATTTGGACATCTGTATGTAAAGTAATAATCCATATCTCACACTCAATACAAAAATTAACTCAAAATCAATCATTCACTTAAGTGTAAAACCTAAATTATACAATTACTAGAGAAATCTTAGCAGAAAATATTTTTAGCTTTGGGCCGAGGAGGATTTCTTAGTTATAATTCCAAAAGCACGATCCATGAAATAAAAATTTTGTTCAACTGGACTCCATCAAAATTAAGATATTCCACTCTTTAAAAGGCACTATTACAAAATAAAAACAAATATCCAGAACAGACAAAGAACTTTCTAAGTCAATCACAACAGATCATCAGCTACTGAATATGGAACAGAGGGTTGACTACATGTATTTCACCTGTATCTTGCAGTGATGTATTTGGTCCATGTTGCTGCTACAGTGGTAGTTATGTGATTGTACACATTTATCAAAACACAGAGAACCATGCACTAAAAAGTGGTATTTTCCTGCATATAAACTATACCTCAATAAAACTGATTACAGGGGCACCTGGGTGGCTCAGATGGTTAAGCGTCTGCCTTCGGCTCAGGTCATGATCCCAGGGTCCTGGGATCAAGTCCCGTGTCGGGCTCCCTGCTAGGCGGGGAGCCTGCTTCTCCCTCTGCCTCTGCCTCTCTCTCTCTCTCTCTCTCTCTCTCTCTGACTCTCAGGAATAAATAAATAAAACATTAAAAAAATAAAACTGATTACAAAAAATTACTGCCAAAATGTTGGCATGCATATTAAAGCAGAAAGCACAATATACATTGATAAATTTATACAAACTTGAATAATCATTTTTATGAACCTCTCATAAGTGTGTTTTCTGCTTTGAAAATAGAAAATTTTCACAAACAACTTAATGAAATTAAACTATATATTATTTAACCTTCACTGATAAGATAGAACTTCTGTCTTTGGGTTAGGCTATTCTATGGCAAATAGGGAACCTTAAAGTGCAAAGATTTCTAGAAAAGGACCATAATATAATTAGTATTTCCCTTTACTATGTAACTATTTCTGATATAATCAAAATAAGACAGGACTTTGAAGTCAAGTCAATATGACTTAAAATTCCCATTCTAGTTCTTCCTCACTCTCAAATGTTGAACAAGTAATTTATATTCTATCTGCAGAAAAAGATCATTTATACTTATATCACATGTTATTTGTGGAAGTTAGCTGTGGTAACAGATAAGGAGTATGAGGTTGCTACCCTATCATATGTTGACAATAAATGACAGTCCTCCTTTATCTCCCAGGGAACAGCTTGATAGATTGCTTCTTTCCAGGATGGTCTGCTCTTCTCCTGCCATCCCTACACGAGCCTGGTATCTTTGGAAGGTGGGAAGATAAACTGAATATAAAAAGAGAAGATCTAGGGGGTGCCTGGGTGGCATAGTGAGTTGAGCGTCAGACCTCTTGTTTCGGCTCAGGTCTGATCTCAGGGTTGTGAGATCGAGCCCCTCCTGGCTCTGGGCTCTGCGCTCAGTGGGGAGTCGAATTGGGATTCCCTCACCCTTTCCCTCTGCCCCTCACCCCTACTCTCTTTCTCTCTCTCTCCCTCAAATAAGTAAATAAATCTTTAAAAAAAAGAGAGAAGATTTAATCTCTTTATTATCTATGTAATTTAAAAAATGATAACCCTCTGAGGCTTGTATTTTCTACATTTAAAATTAGTATAATGTTTCTTGTACAAAATTTTGTAAAAATGAAATGACATGATAGTTGCAAAACAGTTTGTAAAATGGAAAGCGCTACTCAGATGATTTATTATTTGTATTTTAATCAAAGCAGTATTGCAATATTAAAAATGTGACTGGCATATCATTAATGCACCTTACCAAGTCAGCTATATTTATGCATTTATTTACTTAAAATTTAAGCCATTTTAGATCATTTAGTTTTCAAAGAAAATAGAAATAAGTGGCATCTTTCATAGGGATTATGCTAATAAATAATTTATTTAGAAATTTATAAAAAAAATAAATATTTATGTGAGAACTAGTACTTGAAGTTACATATGTGTTCAATATTTTCCAGTTAATAACAAATTCAGTGTTGGTAGGTGCTAAGAGATTTATGTACACCTAATAAAACATAGTCAAGGATGAGTAAATAGTGTAACTTAAAATAGTCATTATAACCTTCTTTGCTAAAATCATCTCAAACTATTCAATGAATCAACCAACCAAGATGGTGAAAATTGATAAGTTGTTCTAATGACCAGAAAAGTATTATACTGGGTAATTAACTTAAAAGAATCAAAATAGATGAAAGATTGGACCAATCAAACATGCCAGTGGGAATTATTGCCCTAATAACAATGTCAGAAAAGATTTAAATTTATTTTTCCCTGAGGTTGAGCTCAAGAGCTCAGGATTTGGGTAAGAGACTCAATGTACAGATCAGAAGCAAAAGAGTTAATAAAGGTGTTGGACAAAGGTAGACTGAAATACAGAGTCCCAAGAAGTTACACAAAAAAGACGTCCTTTTATACTGTGGTTATTTAGATCATTGATAGAATAAAATGAAAGGGGGCGGTTGCTGGGTGGCTCATTCGTTACGCGTCTGCCTTCTGCTCAGGTCATGATCCCAGGGTCCTGGGATCGAGCCCCACAGCAGGCTCCCTGCTCAGCGGGGAGCCTGCTTCTCCCTCTCCCATTTCCCCTGCTTGTGTTCCCTCTCTCCCTTTTCCCTCTCTATCAAATAAATAAATAAGGGGCTCCTGGGTGGCTCAGTCGGTTAAGTGTCTGCCTTTGGCTCAGGTCATGATCCCAGGGTCCTGGGATCGAGCCCCACATCGGGCTCCCCGCTCTGCGGGAGGCCTGCTTCTCCCTTTCCCACTCCCCCTGCTTGTGTTCCTGCTCTCGCTGTGTCTCTCTCTGTCAAATAAATAAATGAAATCTTTAAAAAATAAATAAATAAATAAATAAAATCTTTAAAAAATACATAAAAAAAAATAAAATGAACAGGGAAAGGGTAAATAACTCCAAACTCTCAAAAAGCTATAAACTCCCTGGTTTTTTTAAGGACACCAGTCAGATTAAAGTTGGGCCCACCCTAAGGGATTCATTTTAGCTTAATCACCTCTTTAAAGCCTCTGTTTCCAAATACAGTCACATTCTGTAGTCCTGAGAGTTAGGGCTTCAACATATGAATTTTGGGAGGACACAACTCAACCTGTAACAGGGGAAATGTGGACAAATGGAAACTCTCATGCATTGCTGGTGGGAATGTAAAAGGGTTCAGCCAACTTGGAAACACTTTGGCAGGTTCCTCACAAAAGTAAACTTAGTTCCCACAGAATCCAATAATTCCATCCATAGGTATTAAAGAGAATAAAAACATATGTGCCCATTGGTAACTATGTGAGGCAATGGATGGTAACTAACTTATTGTTCTAATCCTTTTTCAATATATGCATATATCAAACCATTATGTTGTATACCTTAAACTAATACGTTTGTTATATGTCAATTTTATCTCAATAAAACCATGAGGTGGAGAAGAGGGGGATGGGGAGAAGAAAGGAATCAAATAAAAATTGTCAAAAAAAACCTGTACGTGAATGTTCATTGCAGAATTATTTATAACGGCCGAAAGTGGAAAGAACCCAAATGTCCATCAACTGATGAATGAATAAACAAAAGTGGTATTTTCATACAATGGGATGTTACTGAGCCATGAAAAATGAAGTTATGGTACTATGTGTTATACCATGGATAAATCTTGAAATTATGATAAGTAGACGAATTCAGAAAAATAAGGCCACATATTATATAATTTCATCTATATGACATGTCTATAAGAGGTAAGTCCAGACAGAAGTAGATTAGTGGTTGTCAGGGTTTAGGTGGGCAGAGGGGAGTGGGGAGTGACTTCTCCTAGGTGTGGGGATTCCTTCTGGGCTGATGAAAATGTTCTGTAATTAGATAGTGGTGATGGTTGCATAATCTTGTGAATGTAATAAAAAAACTGACTGGTACACTTTAAGATGGTGAACTTGATGATGGGTGAGTTATTCCTCTAAAAACAAAATAAAACGAAACATTCCAAACTCAGAAAACCTGGATGATTCTGAAGTTGATCTGCCTCATTTTAGTTCAGAGATAGTTCAACCACAAGAAAGCCACAAACACAGAAAACATGTGAGATAATCGTCAAGTCTTGCTCAATACATTTATTTATTTATTCATGTGTTTTGGTTTGAGTTTCCACAGAAGCCAACTCTAAGACACAAGTGTAAGTGCTTTCTTGAGAGATGGTGCACAGAGAAGCAAGAAGTGGAACAGAAGGATGTGTCTTGCAGACAGGACAACTGCCCTTCGACCCTGCTGAGGAACCTGGAAAACAGGGCTTAGGGATATTCCAGCTAAGACTTGAGGAGGCAGATTACTTATTCTCCAACTCTCCATCCCTCATTGGTCATAGGCTGCTGCCAGGAACTCTTATCCTCTGTCTCGTGGGCTTCTGCAGAAAAAAAAAACAGATAAGTAAGAGTTGCAGGTGTTCACTGTATACAGCCTATTGTAGAAGGAGGCCCAGGGGTGTGTCATTAATTTTTACTACTGTGGGACTGAGTTGGCAATACATCAGTTTAGTACTTTCAAATAATACTACACCTTGACGACTGACAACACATTACCCAGTCTGATCATAACCATAAAGCAAACTGGTGAATCATCAAGCATGAGCAATAAGTCCCTTCTTCTTCCCCTTCTCCTTCTTCTTCCTCTTCTTTTATTATTACCTGATTCGTTGAACAAAGCTATAAAACACCACAAGCATATCTTCTATAATGTAATTTGTGTATTTATATGTGTCACGTATATATGAATACACATATGTGTATGTGTATATCCAGTTAGCTAATTAACCTAAAAATTTAGGCACCCTTAGAGATACCAGTTAGTAACAGCGAATATGTCTTTATTTAATTTTCCTCAAAACAGCATCACATTTAGGGAACACAATGGCCACAGAGCCTACTTAGTTTAAATCTACTTTGAGGATCACACCTGAGTCCACTAATCAGAATATCTTTCCAACTGGAAGATCCAAACAGCTATGTAAGCTCTAGTAAAAGCAAAACATGCTCAGTAAGTAATATCCAAGGTGGTTTTTTTTTTTCCTTAACATCCAGTTTAAAAAAAAAGATGTAATGTGGCTTTAAAAATTGGGTATAACACACCATCACCCAAATGGTTCACTACACAGTCTGAGTTCCATTGCCCTCTTAGTGAGGTGAGGGAGTTTGTATCAGTGCTTTGGTTAGGGCTTTGTTAGCTGTTTAACCAGCAAAACCCAGAACACTTAATACAATGGAAGTTCTTTTTCTTTTTTTCTTATGAAATTATAAAACCAACATTTCAGAGCAGTGAAAAGCTCTTCTTTAAGTGATACAATAAAGACACATCTAATGGCTCTACCACTTATATCATCTGGCTCGTGAGATTGTGAAGCAATCCTCCATCAGGAGAGGAGAGAGAAAGAACCCAGAGTGAGCTAGGTTTACAGGTCAGCCTTGGAAGTTGTGCCCAAACTAACTTCAGGTCTAAAATATGTAGTCTTGATGTGTGCTTAGAAATGCAATGAAATGGGATGGTTATTTTTCCCTCATATTCAGTACAATTTTGATAGCAAGTACTTTCCTAATTTTTTTTTAATCAAGTTAACCCAGCATTTATAGTATCAGCCATAACCAGTAACAATCAGTCTTGATTAGCAGCACAGATGGGCCCTGCTTGATCCTTGTTAAGAAACCACAAATGGCTAAACTCACTTTGGACCAAGCCAGTAAGGGAGAGATACCTCTGAATATGTTATGGTAGAAATTTCTCATATACCCCTGGTTTGATTATTTGCCTGAAAAAATCATATTGATTTCCTAAGGAAAGTCTTTTAACCACACATAAGTGGGATTCTACTAAGGTTCTGAGTATTCTCTAGAAATACTACTCTAACTCCAAAATGATTAGACTAAAAACACTAAAATGTACATTTGTTTTCTATTTTATCTGCACTTATATCTCTGGTAAAGTGGAGTTTAAAAATGTTACCCCGGAAATGCCAAATTTTCTGAAGATAAAGACAACACACTAACCTGAGAAAAATAAAACCTACTTAGGAACAAGAAAAGCTGTGTCTTTTTCCAACCAAGCAGAAGAGCCCCTGAGTCTGTCTTTGTATATGTGAAAAAGATCTTCGTAAAGTGAATGAACAAGTTGAAAAAGTTCACTAATATATGGCACCCATATTCTGGTTTCCCATCCTCTGTAGGTAGGGGCACATGAGAGGGAGGATAGGCAGGGGCAGAAGTGAGCCTCTTTAATCCCTGCCATGACATGTGGACACCAAGTCTCCTCAGCATCCCAAACCAGTCCCCAAACCATCCTGATTTAAAGCTAAAGAATTAAATTTCCTTTGTATTAGTCTGATCTTGTGAAAACATCCCCAGGGTGATTGTAGAACTCATGTGTTACTCCTGTGTCACTCCCTGAGCCTTGGCTCTTGCAGCACCGTTCGTGATAACATGATACCCCTGCCACAAATTCTGATATGAGTCATGCTTGACATTCATCTGGGGCAGAATATATTGTCCCTGGGCTGGCTCTGTGTTGTTTACAGAGATGCACACAATGACAGGGCTCCTGAAGCTCAGCTCCCGTATCAGAACTTCTTCTCTTCTCCTGACATCAGCCCACCAGATGTCCAGTGCCTTTGATCGTGCTTGTGTTTTGGAGCCATTGTGAGTTCCAGTTCAGGAAGCTGCCTTCCTCCCCATGAGGATCTGAGGCTTCTTTCTAAAGTAGAATCATGACCCCAAGTCCTGGGGTCCACCCCTAGGTTCTCTAAAGAAGAATAGAACTGATGGGGATTTCCTCAGTGGATTGTGACGAGATGTCGTCTGGATCCCCTTCCACGGGTGCAGGGACTGTCACTGCTCCTTTATTCAATCTGTCCACTGTCCTGGATCCTGCCTGCTCCACTGAACAATCCCAGCTGTTTGCACCTGGTCTATTCTCTGTTCCCAAACACTAACCTCTGTTGGAAATGACGTGGAAAAACTGATTTTCAGGCTAATTCAAGGTATAAATATTAAACAGCTGGCTGAACATAAATTATTTGTGAAATTTCATCAGTTTCAAAAATAACATAATGGAAAAACCACACAGAACCAAGACTGTTTCCAGAATTGAAAGAGCACTAAACAGAGGGATGAGAAAAGAAACAGGGCGGGGTGGGGGGGCGCCTGGGTGGCTCAGTCGTTAAGTGCCTGCCTTCAGCTCAGGTCATGGTCCCAGGGTCCTGGGATCGAGTCCCACATCGGGCTCCCTGCTTGGGAAGCCAGCTTCTCCCTCTCCCACTCCCCCTGCTTGTGTTCCATCTCTCACTGTGTCTCTCTCTTTCAATAAATAAATAAAATCTTGAAAAACAAACAAACAAACAAACAAAAGAAACAGGGGAGATTCCCCTGATCTCTGCTTTTCCACCACCAGAAATAGGTACTCATTTAGACCACCTCCTGAGCTACTTGGCTCTCCCCAAACTCATTCTACTATCCTTGGCCATTTCAAGTCAATGTCCCCAGATGGACAGTCTCAATTCTCAGTATAGCAGTGATTCTTATAGCAAACTTCTGTGTCTGCTGATTGGAGGAATTCTTAATCTCAAGAAACAAACTGAGGGTTGCTGGAGTGGTGGGGCGTGGGAGGGATGGGGTGGCTGGGTGATAGACACTGGGGAAGGTATGTGCTATGGTGAGCGCTGTGAATTGTGCAAGACTGTTGAATCACAGATCTGTACCTCTGACACAAATAATGCAATATATGTTAAAAAAAAAAGAAGATAACAGGAGGGGAAGAAAGAAGGGGAGTGAAATGGAGGGGGAGACGAACCATGAGAGACGATGGACTATGAAAAACAAACTGAGGGTTCTAGAGGGGAGGGGGGTGGGGGGATGAGTTAGCCTGGTGATGGGTATTAAAGAGGGCACGTTCTGCGTGGAGCACTGGGTGTTATGCACAAACAATGAATCATGGAACACTACATCAAAAACTAATGATGTAATGTATGGTGATTAACATAAAATAAAAAAATTTAAAGATTAAAAAAAATTCTGTGTCTGAAACATCTTCATCATGGCAAATACTTAAGCCACTCCTCTAGCAGATGATCTTCTAGAGCTCTTTCTGTTCACTCTTACTGTGGTCTATTAATTACAGAAAGAGTCAAATTGGATGTAAAAAATTGAAATGTTTAGTATACCCTGACTTCTTCTGCAGGTTCTTGCTTTGGTTGGTTCTTTTAACTGTCACTATGAATCATTCCAAGATGCCTATCTATTTCCCAATAATGTGGATGGAATTAGTGCTTGGAAAGGAATGATGTAGAGATGCCATTTTGTCTTCCCCACCAAATAATTCCTGATGCAGAACTTAGGCTTTAATAGAATAAACAGTAAGAGAGCCACTTGCTTAATTCACTTGAGCAGGTAAAATCATTACAGAGCAGATGTTGCCTGTCTGTGTGAAGCAGCCCACTCACCAGTTCAATGACATCTACGAAAGCAGCGTGCTCAATACGTGGTGTCTCATGAAAGCAAGGCTCTGCAACATCCCTGCTCTTGATTCTCCACCAGCCTTGATTCTCCACCAGCCACCAGAGACAGTCATTGGTTCTTGTTCTCAGAACTGGAATTCAGCAAGGGGAGTGCCAGTCAGCAGTTTTCAGGGAGAAATCCTTCCTCTGTCTCTCAGCTCCGGAACTGAAGTATTGGTTCACATTAAATAAGGACCTGGAATGTCTTGGTGCCTTATATCTTTATTTGTGAGATGAAAAGATTAATCTTTGCCATTTGCTTTACAAGGTATGACAGATAAATGAAATTTTAATAGAGGAACCTTCATATTTTCCCCATGGGACTAGATAAAGTTCCTGCTAGCAATTCTTTGTCACCTTTTCTTACATCTAAAAATGAATTTTAAGCACTTCAAAAATGGCTATAAAATTATTAGAACTCCTTAAATAATGCAATATATACGTACTACTGTGCCTTTATATTCCATTTCATGAGTAAAATAATTAAATATTCCCAGCACTCTTAGAGTCATATAACAGAAAATGTTAAATTTGAATTTGTTGTACCACTGCTGCTCCTTTGATATGTTAGTGTGTGGCATGGACTTATAAATTAATTTTAATGTTTATCAGGGGAATCAGTACTTGGGGCCAAATCACCTTAAAGCCTATATAAGCATACAGCAGGTGCTTAAAACCTAAGACCCACAAGTACTTACCTCACCATTGTTCTGTTTTATTTACTACGTCTCTGTTTCAGGATCTGCATATCCAGAGTGTTCAAAAGCCTGGAGGTGATGTATTAAATTGAGAATATACAGATTATAAACTGCTGAATGAGGAGACGCAACTCACCCACATGAGATCAGCAAGTAGCTCTCTCAGCATCCAACTCCCACTTTGGGGAAGTGAAGACCCCGAGGCCACTTTGATTGAAGGCATCATTTCAGTACACTCACAAAGAGCAAGTAAAGTCCCAGGGTTTATTACTCGCAAATCCCAGAATGGGAGAAATGGGCAGTCCTCCATGCCAGGTCACACGCATACATGGTAAACAGGGTTATCACACTGTAAAATGCCTACAGAGCAACTCAAAATGGCTGTTTTCTCAGGAACAGAGTCAGGAACCTTGGGTTGACTTTCCGTTGGATTGTCAGCATGTAAACAATATGTTCATGAACTCCAATCAACTCCAAAGCTACTTCATTCCACAGTGTGATTCACTTCCCTTCAGCCAAAATATTATTCTTGTCTCTCTTCTCAAGGAACAGAGCCTTATTTCCACAGCTTTTATAGTAGGAGTAAAATCCTTGATTTCACACTCGAAACTCAGTCAGCCAGTTTCTGAACCTGATAATTATATAAGGGGTCTCCAGAGAAACAAAGCCTATAGAATATATAATTATGAATACATAGATATATAAACAATCTATTTTAAGGAATTGGCTCGTGTGATTTTGGGGACTGGCATGTAAACAAATACACTTATAATTTAATTGTGCTACTTGCTTCCAGGAAAAATATAACAGGATATTATAAGAAAGATTGACAGTGTTGGAGAACTAAGAGGAAATTAGCTTTAATCTGGGCAGGCTAAAACATGCTTCCCTGAGGAAATACTTCCTGATGTATAAAGGATGAAAACGGGTCAGTCTTGCTGAGAATGGAAAGAAAACTATTCCAGGGATAATTTCGTAGTGACAGTCCCTAAGGTGACAATGAGTTTGGAGTGTTTGAGGCAGGTAAAATGTTAAGAGTCTAGATTTAAGAGGATAGAGACGCCACCGAATGGTGTTCGAACAGGATCAGTGGTGTGAGGGGTGAGGGATGAGAACAAAATGGCTGCAGGTGTCCGGAGTTAGCACCTGTCTGGGTGTTAGTGTTGTTTGCTAAATATGCAACATAAGATTTGTCTACTTAAATTGATTAAAAAAATTGATTTGTAGGGCTTGGAGGAAATAGATCAGAAATTCTAGTTTTGTAAAAATATATATATATATTATTATTTTTTAATGTAAGGTATATTCAAGTGTAGTTACCAGGGAGATACAGGTTAGATCAGACACAGGAATTTGGGATCCCAGAAGAGAGGTCTACACTAGAGACAATCTGCAGGTAGGACAGGCATTACCATGACAATAATAATTTAGGTCTGGATGGAGTGACCTGAACTTCCTCCATGTGGTCTATCCCTAGCATGACAAACTTAACCACTACTATTAATCACTTTCAGTTAAAGACCTCAGAACTTGATTTTAAAGATCCAAAATCATTTCAATGACAGGTCTATTGATTTAATTTTTAAAGGGAGGATATCTGAGGTCAGCAAAATCTGGGTTTGAATAAATGGATTTGGGAAAATTAAATCAAGTCATTCACTGTCTATATTTAGATTTAAATACCAAAAATATTGAAAAAATCAGTAAAATATTGAGTGCCATATGCCTAAATAGCAGCTAGATTTCCTTCTCAGTGAGTCCCATACTTTTCTTAAAACTCTATCAAATTATCACTGACAAAATAACTTTTCTAAAGGATACTTTTTTGCTTTGCATCTTTTACTGTTTTTTAAAGACAGTTTTTATTGAAGTTTAATATACATACAGAAAATCACCTACTATCACATACCTCAACTTACCAGTGCCGGTACATAACCTGGGTGGATTTGCTGAAAGGTCACTCATGAAACCTGCTGGAGATCAAGAGACAGACTTTGAAAGTAAACATAAGCACTCACGGTTGAAGTGTAAGGACTTTTCCTAATAGCACTAGTGAGTAGAATAAATATTACTTTTCCAAGCCGACTGGGTTATAACTTTCATCTGTGGAAAATTCATTCTTGCCAAGAAAAAAAAACAAACAAAAGGTTAGCCATGTATTAAAAACCAAAAATAAAAAATCTTGTGATAATGCTGCCATATGAAATACAGTGGTGAATATTTACCATGAGAACTATTGATGTTGAATTTTTTGGGAAACTATTATAGTATTATTTATTTTTACCGTTCTAATAGTTCTTAAATGAAAAATAGTGCAATTGTCAAGGCTTTATTGTGAACATTTTTCCCTATAAAGGAAAATACATTATTTAATTCTAGCTGGAGTACTTAAAGTTGAAACGAAGTGCATAGCATTTTTATGTTTATAAAGATGTTCCTACGGTGCCCACTGCATTCTGTTTGGCTTTATGTCAATTAAAGAAATTTCAGTCCCGGTGCAAATAAGTTTGAGAATTTCTGGAAGTTTGCCACATTCCCTGCTCCCGTAATTGTGTGAACTTAGACAAGCTAATTCATCTTTCTAAGCCACCGTTTCTTCCTCTATAAAAGGACTAATAGCACCTACCTCCAATGGACTTTGAAAGCATTGAATGCAATATCACAGTGGTAAAAATAGAAACTTAATAATGATATTATTAAGATTTTATTAATTATTTTGTAGTATGTGGTGTATATTTTTCACTTAGAGCTAGGTCTAATCCAAGTCAAACTGGACATGATGAGACCTGGATTTATAATGTACACCAGTGGCAACTGCCTGGTTCAGTTGTGATCCTACTGAGTGAAGAGCCACGTCTCCAGTGGTGGGGATGCAAACACGTGATGGAGAAACTGGCATAATTCCATTCACTCTGGGATTCTTGTCATCCCCAAGACCAGCTCCTCTGCTGTCCTGCCATTTGATTGCATAAATTCTAGTGCTAGGGGAACCATTAACTCTCATAACATGGATCTGAATCAGGATTATACAGCTGATAGGAAGCCATCAGCACAAACCCCGTGATATCCAATTCCTATCTTCTTTGAATTTAAGATGATAATATTTACAGCAGCATCGATTTTCTTGTGGCTGCATGAGGCCAAATTGCCTGCATTTCTATTTCCACATCTTCCCGTTAATAACCCTGCAGAACATTCAAGTTCATTTAAATATTCTGAACAGCTACATGGATACAGATAGTCATTATTATTCCATGTTTCACTGGCTTAATATTCACAACTGGAGAGAATGAAATCATAACACATTAACATAAAACATAAAAACAATTTTGTACAGTGTTATTCAGACGATCTTGGTGAGTGGTCAAGTAGACATTAAGAGTTATTTGAACGAAAGTCTCCACCTGAAGAATCTGGCTCCTGACTTAGAGGCTCTGTGTGATCTTCCCCGTGTAACCATAGGTAATTCAAATGCTTTACCTGGCAGATCTCATGGGCAGGCTGCTGTCTGCACGCTAGGCTTGTGCACAACCAGCACACCCAGCCTCTGAAGGAGCTACAGTCAAAGACTCAAGGGTAGTCTTTACATATTTGCTTTTCTAGTTGACCCTTAAATTCTAGGTCTCTTTATTTGAGGTTCTGGGCAAAAGATCTTCTTCAGGCACCTGTGCTAAGACCTACTTAGTGGGCAAGGAGGGAGAAACACGGAAGTACTTTTCTTCACTCTGACCCAGTACCAGTGTTCTTTGTTCTGAGCCTTTCTCGAAGTCCATTAAACTGCAGGAGCTTTTTGCTTGGGACTCCCTCAGTAGTGAGACACCCCCACATCTACTCAGGTCTACCTGACCCAAGGGGGAGAACAAAACACGGGAAGCAGGTGCTTACCTAGTTTAAGACTCTTGCTTATTCCGTATCAGTGAATAGTTAAAGGTTTAACTCTTTAATTTTTGGTTGTTACTTTCAGGCCAGTCCATTGCCTGACAGCTCAGCTGAGCTGAGCTCCTGACACCATAAGATTTTCCTTTCTCTTCTGAGAACTCGGATATTCTAAGGTCATTTTTTATCAATATTATGGACTTGCCCATGTGTAAACCAGTAAGAAAGCAAGAGTCTAAGTTTTCTTCTGATCTATTTGCTTCATCAAATTCATGATCATTGTGAGAAATCATTACATGGAAATAAGAAAACAAATGAGACAATTCCAAGAAATTAAAAAATACATTTAAAATAAAATTTTGAATGATTTTTTTAAAATTTTTACACTTTAAATGGTTCCTCTAACCCAGGTTCATTAAATTAATATTACTAATTTCTTACACACAGGTAATTATAACTAATATGGGTAAATTAGTAATATTGCTATTAATAAGATCATTTATTCATAAATAAGTATGCCAAAAACTAAAATGCAATGCTTTATGCAGTCAAATTTCTACTGTACAAATTTAAAAACTGAAAATTGAAGAATTACCTTCATTTGTGGACAGTGAAAGGAAGGATTAAATATTTTATTGGGTAAATAATGTTCCAGTTAGTTTTAGGAAGGCAGCACAGTATGGGCTTACAAGCAAGGCCCCAGAAATCAAACTGCTTGTGTGCAAGTCCCAGCTGTGCCCCTTCTAGCTAGATGAGCTGGAGAACATACCACAACCTCACTGATACTAATGTAAAAATTCTTCATGCTTCCGTGATAGGGTTATCAGGAGCAGTAAGTTAGTTACTATGTATAAAAATCTTGAAATAATTCACTGAAAAAAATGAATACCTGTTTGGAGCAAAACCTTTTTTCTTTCTGTATAGCAACATCCTCCAATGTTTTTCAGTTATTTATATTCCCCAGATGAGACGTTGTGTGCTCAAAAGTAAACATTTAAATGGTATGGATTATTCTGATGACTTCAGTTTTTACACACACACACACACACACATACACTTATATACATATATATACATATAGTTTATGTTTTTGATGTCTTATTTGTAATTGATATTTTTATGTATATAATACAGGATCTTATAATTTATTTTCCAAAATGGGACACGTTTGAGAATGAAGGGGGGGCACTGTTAATAAAATTCCACTAGAATAGCTGGTATAATTAGGAATCTCTACATGAATTTGCATTTGTCCCTCTGCCATATTTCTGGTTATGTGTTGCATTTGTTCTTTTAAGTAGTCTCCTTTTTGATGGGGACCCATGTATGTAAATACATTTATAGACATACATGCTATAGCAGATATATGTCAAAGATAACTTGCTAAAAGAGAAAGGAAATTGACCATCACCCCCTTATTCTCTGCCACCCTGATTGTTCTACTGAGGTGATCCGTTAGTCTCTTGGCAGTCCCACAGTGGCTAAGAAAATTCTGGTAAACTTTCCTCTGAGTTGCCCTGTCCTCTAGTTCTGCTAGTTCTTGTTTTTGTTTGTTTGTTTGAACTTTTCCTTGAGTTATTTATGGTTGGCTCAAAAGTTTGATCAGTAAGGAAATAATGGGAAGAAGTAAAAGTCCATGTTTTCCTAATTTTCAAGATTTTTAATTGTTTTCCATTTCTAATTTTATTTTTTGAAACTTTTTTTTTCTTGGTGTAGTTAAAGCATTGCCAATTTTGTTTATTTTTTTTGAAAAAACTGTTCATTACTCTCCATGTTATGTTATTGTTTATTCTGGTCTCTATTTTATTTGCTTCTGATTTTTCCTTGTTATTTCCTTCCTCTACTAAGTTTCAGATAAGTCTCTCCTTTTTCTAGTTCCTTGTGGTGTAATGTTAAGCTGTTTACTTGAATTTTTTTCTTAATACAAGCATTTATAGCATAAAAAATTAAAAATAAAATTACAATATGATCTAGTAATTCCACTGCCAGGTATTTACCCAAAGAAAATGAAAATGTTAATTCAAAAAGACATACGCACCCCTATTTTTTATAGCTGTATTTATAATAACCAAGATATGGAAACAACCCAAGTGTTCATCAATAGATGAATGGATAAAGAAGATGTGGTCACACATATACACACAATGGAATATTACTAGGTGATAAAGAAAAATGAAATCTTGCCATTTGCAACAACATGGAAGGATCTAGAGGATATAATGCTAAGTGCAATAAGTCAGTCGGAGAAAGACAAATACCATATGATGTCACTCACATGTGAAGTTTAAGAAACAAACAAATGAACAAACTATAAAAGAGCCAAACCAAAAAACAGAACTTTAAATATAGAGAACAAAGTGGTAGTTACCAGAGAGGAGGTGGGTGGGAGGATGTGCAAAATAGGTGAAGGGAATTAAGAATACACTTATCCTTATGAGCACTGAGTAATGTATAGAATTGTTGAATCACTATATTGTACACCTGAAACTAATATAACACTATATGCTAATTATTCCCCTACCTAGTGCTACTGCACCATCATAGAGATTAGTTTCTAATGTGAATTAAGTGTAATGCCTTGTGGGCCTGGTACAAATTGTTAAAAATCCCTCCTGCCATAATGGTATGCATAATAATGAGACACGCTGATTTATAAGAAGGGAATGCAATTCCAGAGTATAAATATTTTAGTGCAGCAAAGAAACTACAATTATTCTAATATAGGTCCTTTTTTGTATAATTCACATCTCAAATCTGGTTTTCAAATTCCTCAGCAATGGGGCTTGAACTTATCTATCCACAAATATGTCATTGGTTACCAGCATGTCTCTTTCACTCTGGTTCATTCTTCACAGAGAGCATTCATGACCATTTAAAAATTTTAACCTCAACCTATTTTCTTCCATAACCTTAAATTGCCCTCATCTCTAAATATACTCTATTATCTTAAGCTCAATTCCTATCTCAGTCAATGTCTTCCTAACAACTTTTATCTCCATCTCTCCTCACACAATAGGTATAGTTTCAACCACAGAACTAGAACAACGTAAAGCACACAAACATTTATTTTAGCAAGATTTATATCTAACCATTGTTAGTATAAATTGTGAATCACACAGAAAAAGACAGCCCATTTTTTTTACTTGATCTTGTTGGCACTGTGGATTGGGATTTATTGTGAAATTGATACTGCATGAAATGGTTTAAGTCCTTAAAATTGTCACATGAAAAAGTGATCATCCATTTATCTATTCATTAAAAATGAAAAAAATTTTAACTTCTGAGTATCTTCTTTGTGAAGGTGATGAAATTCAATGAAACTGACAATTGGAGACAGATCATAAAAAAATTTAAAATGATTATAATGATAATACTTTTTTCACCCTTATCAGTTTCTCAAATTATTTATTAAGGACATGTAATAAGTTTGAAGTATTATAAAATCATATTGGGCACAGATATTAATAATATAAATCACTAGTAAAATAATCTGAAACCATATTATGAGTAAATTTTTTGTAATTTTTTTATAAAAGATTTTATTTATTTATTTGACAGAGAGACACAGAGAGAGAGAGAGAGAGAGAGAGAGAGAACACAAGCAGGGGGAGTGGGAGAGGGAGAACAGTCTTCCTGTGGAGCAGGGAACCCAATGTGGGGCTCTATCCCAGGACCCTGGGATCATGACCTGAACCAAAGGCAGACGCTTAACCATCTGAGCCACCCAGGCGCCCCAAATTTTTTGTAGTAGTAAGATTAGCATTAAACTGTAAGTATTGCATTTTGGGGGGAATATCACCATAAGTAACTAATAACGACACTTAATTGGATCACTATATTCAGAGAGAACCAAAACATAAATTTAACAGATTTAAGGTGCTATTGTTATTTGAAAAATTGTGTGATATTGATTAAACTAATGTTGTTTTGTGTGCTAATATTTCAATAGTAAAATCAAAAAGTCTATTTATGTGAGAACAACAGGAAATCTCATTGATTGCTAGTGAGAAAGCAAAAGGATACACCTTGAACGACCATTTGGCAATTTCTCTTTTTTTTTTTTTTGATTTTATTTATTTGAGAGAGCAAGCACAAGAACGAGTGGGGGCGGGGCAGAGGGAGAAAGAGGAACAGACTCCCTGCGGAGCAGGGAGACCAATGCAGGACTCAATCCCAAGGGCTCCAGAATCATGACCTGAGCTGAAGGCAGACATTTAACCAACTGAGCCACCCAGGAACCCCTTGGCAATTTCTTATAAAATATAATGGACATGTAGAATAAATCCCAACAATATCATTCCTGAGTATTTGCCCAAGTAAATTGAAAGCTGATGTTTCTTCAAAAGCCGGCACATGAATATTTGTAGCAGCTTGATTCACAGTCACCAAAATCCAGGATATCTTTCTTAGGTAAATGAACTAAAAAACTTTCATATATTCATACAATGGAATACTACTCAGAAATAAAAAGGAATGAGCTATTGACTCACTCAACAACATGGGAGGGTATTAAATCAATTTTACTAAGTGGAAGGCAAAACTGTTTAGCTAAGTGATTTAGCCTTTGCTAAACCCCAAAGGGTACATATGGTATAATTCCACTTGTAAAAGGACTCGTGGGTGGCTCAGTCAGTTAAGCGTCTGCCTTCGGCTCAGGTCATGATCCCAGGGTCCTGGGATCGAGTCTTACATCGGGCTCCCTGCTCGGCAGGAAGCCTGCTTCTCCCTCTGCTTCTCCTTCTCCCTGTCCCTCCCTCTGTTTGTGTTCCCTCTGTCTGACAAATAAATAAATTAAATAAATAAATAATTCCATTTGTATGACATTGAGAAAGACTCTACTTAATAAGGGTGAAAAACAGATCAGGGGTGAATGGACTAATTTAGAGAAGGAACCATATAGGACATTTTTTTAGGGTAAAAACTCTGCTCTATATGGTACTATAGTGCTAGTTAAATGACTTCATGCATTTGTCAAAACTCTGAGAAATGTACACCACAGTGAACTTTAATATGTGTAAAGTTTTAAAAAATCAAAAACAGGAGAATACACTCAGCAAGTAATAAACCTAAATGCACTAAAATATCACTGAAGAGGGGGGAGAAGAGAGATTGATGACCTAAATACTTTGATAAACTGTGTTTTGACTGGATACCATAAGGCTAAGAAAAAAAAAGAATGGTACATTAATTCTGTGCTGTAGTTAAAAGGGTTTCTCACAGGGATGTGGGTTACCAATTCTGAAACTATTTTACATACATGCCAGTGTTGAACAAATATGTAATTAAATTATAGATGAAAGGACCCAGGTTCCTCACTGGCAGAGCAAGAAGTTACTAATAAACAAGCAAGGAAGAACTGAATGAATTCTGTGGTGCTGGGTTAGCTTTGGAAATATCAGTAGGAGCTCATTTATCTTAATATATATTCAGATAGATTCATACATAAATACATACAGATATAAATGTATGCATGGATTTTTATACATATAGATATCTCTTAACTTTGTCTGCTGAGAGGGCCCCTAAGCAGCGAGCCCCCAGGAGCAATGAGCACATCTAGTACCGAGATCTTGGTTTCTAAATGCCTTGCTCCGATAAAAAAAAGCAGGGAACTTCGGAGAAATGGCTGAGACGGGGTAAATGCAAGATGAACCTGGAGTATCTTGTTATCCCCAAAAGCAGGGAATGTTTCCAGCCACCAAAAAGAAGGCTGGAGGTATAGGAATATGTAAAAGACAGAAAAACCAAACTGAAAGGTCCCTCAGTGGCCAAAGCTGTAATAAATTGAGCAAAGAAATAAATTAGTATTCTATTAGAATTTAAAGAGTAAAATAAATATCCATATGTTCATATAATTATAAATAAATTACTGAATAAACAAATAAATATGAAAAACACAAATCTTCTTCACAGAAAAATTCCAAATAACATATGTAAATACACCCTCCTGCATAAAGTGGAGCTTAATTTTTCTCGCTTTGAGTATGAGTTTCATTTGGTAATTATCTTCCAAAGAGGAAAGTTCAGAAAGTGAACAATAGTTAACTCTATGATGGAGACCCTTAGCACACAATACCTTGAGTGACCAAGGTTAGCATCTTATGATATCATGGATTCCCAGATTTGATGTAATGAGAAGGACATCTCATTTCTGTGGCACTCTTCCCAATAATCTGTAACCCTAGTCAACTCCCATAAAACATCAAGGAGATCCAAACTGATGGGCATTCCATAACATGGTTGATTAGTACTCTTGAAAATTCTGAAGGTCATGAAAACAAGGAAAGATTGAAAAACTTTCATATACCTGAGGAGACTAAGGAGATGTGATGACTGAATTTAATGTGTTATCCTGATTAATTCCTGAAATACAAAATAGATATTAATGGAGAACTGGTAAAATCCAAACAGATTCTGTGGTTTAAATAATAGTATTGTGCCAATGATAATTTATTTATCTTGATAATTGTGACATGGTTATGTAAAATGTTAACCTAAGGTTACATGAGAACTCTCTGTACAATGTTTGCAGTTCTCTAAATCTAACATTATTCAAAAATAAGAAGCTTCAAGAATGTATAGTGCTAATAACACAAATACCATACATTTGTAATTTGGAAAACTTTAGCTAAGCACTATGAAAATGACCTGATAGTTGATTATCCTGCAAAATCAGGGTTTCAACCTGAGTTTATTTTATGCATTAAAATCTAGAGAGCAACTATTAAATATTAATCAAAGTTCACCTCTGACCTATGTCATAAATTAATATAACATTTTAAGTTTAGAAGGAAACTTAAATGTAATCAATCAATATTTGGAATTCCTTGTACAACATTATAAAGATCTTCTCCTTGAATACTCCCAGACATCCATATGTTTTATTATGAGACACCCAGATCATAAAATCTTTTTATTGAGCTAACACAAATATCAATTTCATTTTTTACCCAGCATAGCATTCTCAGCCTTTTATTATGGCAGAAAATAAATCTAATTAAATAGCTGTAGCCCTTGTATCTTCACATTACCAGAGTAAGTAATCCCAAGTCTTTCTTCTTGTTTTAAGAAATCTTGTTGCTCTTTTAACAATATTTACAAATCTTTATATCTTACTCTTAATATCTTTGAAGTTAACCTGTACATATTATATGTGATATGGTCTGACCAGCAAAGATTTAAGAGGTACCAAAGAATCTCTTCTCTACATCCTTTATTTAACATACCCTAAATTCTATAGGGTCATCATACTATTGAAATATATTGATTTTTCTTCACCTGACTTTCACACATTTCTTATAAGTATTCTTGATCCCATATTTTTGAATTTGGTTTTCTGGAGAAGTCAAATTTATGATCCTTAAATATATAATGTTATCAATGTCCTTCACTGAATCACTAATAAAAATAAGGTTTGGTGAAAGACAGAGCTTCAAAATATGATTTGTGCACTTCCATTCTGGTTAACATCTGCTGCGTTAGAGTACAAGAATGAACCAATTGGTTGATATATGTAGCATGGATGCCTCCATTTTGTTCATGATTTGAAGAGAACTCTTATCCAATTCCTTGATGAAACTGAACATTATTTGTATACCAAATATGTGCCTATCTAATACTGATTACAAAATTATAAAAAATATAAATGACTGCACCTTGTATAAGAATCCATATATGTTCCTAGTGATGAAAAATGTCTCTTTACATTTAGACAATGTAGGTAAGTAGATAGATGATAGATGGATAGATGATAGATAGATGATAGATCTGAAAATATGGTTTTAGTAATTAACACTAGAATATAAACCATAGATTACATCAAACTGATTGCTTTATAATTTGTGCAATCTGGCTTCTATCTTTTAAAATTATCTAATTTTATCTTCTTTAGGCTTAAATTATATCATTTATGATTTTAACTTTATTTATTTATTTATTTATTAGAGGGCAAGGGAGAGAGAAACAGCATGAGAAGGGAGAGGGTCAGAGGGAGAAGCAGGCTCCCGGCCAAGCCGGGAGCCTGATGTGGGACTCGATCCCGGGACTCCAGGATCATGACCTGAGCCGAAGGCAGTCGCTTAACCAACTGAGCCACCCAGGCGCCCTCGTCTGTGATTTTTAAGATCATTGACACTATTTTAGAAATATAATCCTATGACACTATGTTTCTTCTAAACCTTATAAAACACACTGAAGAATCTTAAATTTTTTTCAAGATGAATATATATACATCTTATAGACGAAGCTATCAATATAGATATACAGAGATTAGATTATATATAAACAAAGATTATTTTGTGTGTGTATGTATACACACCTAAGTTATATAGAGTTCAATTATCACTACAGGCTGAACTGCACCTTGCCCCAAACTCATATGTTGAAATCCTCACACCCCAGTATTTGGTCTGTATTGTATTTGGATATGGGGTCTTTAAAGAGGTACTCAAGTTAAAATGGCATCACTAGGGTGGGCCCTAATCTCAGTATGGCTGGTGTCCTTTTAGTAAGAAAAAGCCAGGATACAGACATTCACAGAGAAGACCACATGAAGACAAAGGGAGAGATAGCCACCTACAAGCCAAGGAGAGAAGACTCAGAAGAAACCAACCCTGCTGACATCTTGATCTTGGAGTTTGTAGCCTCCAGAAATGCGAGACAATGAAATTCTGCTGTTTAAGCCACCCAGTCTATGGTGCTTTGTTATGGTATCCCTAGCTAAAACCAATACCATTATATGTAAAACAAATTTCTTTAATTCTCATTTTACAAAGATGACAGAGTGTTGTTGAAAATTACCATGTATATCTCTCATACAGTTTAGTATAAATGCAACTACATATATATAAGACTATGGAGGATGCTCCAGGAAATCTCATAAATTTCTAGTTCCCTGTCAGTTAGGATTAGATCCTGAACCTCACATCATTACTTCAGCCTTACTCTTGTCTCACACCAAATGCCCTCACACCCTGATCAGATGTCTCAGACCCTGCTGCAGAGACCTACTAATCAAAGACTACATGTAATGGTTTTTAAGCATTATTTTTTCATTTTTAATTTTTTAAACACTTTTAAGCATTTTTTTAAAACTACAGCTATTAATAATTAAAGTTTTTGAATGGCTTTATTTTCAATATATTTTGCATAGTGTTGGCTCTAGACTATTACTTAAAAATATCAAGAATAAAAGAATGATTTTCTTGTTTTTTCTAACCTCTGAATTTAAATTTTAACTTTTAACTTGTCCTCTCTTTCATGTCTTCATTCTCTGCCATGGTTAGTGTTTCAATGCTGCAATGGAACTTAGGCATTTTACACTTCTTTTGCAGTATAATTTTGTATCTGAAGTCTGAGCTGAAAATGAATATGCCATCACCTATATCAAGACATGTCCTTGTGACATCCCGGGTCAAACAAAGATTCATAAGAATCTTAGATTGCCTAATCTTGTTACAGTCCTTTAGACTATTTTTTTTCAAAAATTGGCTTAATATCCACTTAGTGAAACCAGACTTTGTTTATAAAAATTGTATGTTTTCACAGTAAGGAATTTAATGCATAAGATCAATTGCCATTTTCATAACCACAGAACCTCTTTGAAAGATTATGAAACTGTTTAATATTTTAATAATTTACATAGTAAGACACATAGCCCTCCCTCTATTAAAAAGATCAGGGCATGAGTTATTCAGTTTTAAAACTTTACCTAAATGCTACTGTAGACCTGAGACAACCTTACTCTGAGTCTCAAAACACAACAAAACCACCTCAGTGTCAGCAGATTTTAATTCTAGATTTATGACCATCTCTCGTCTTTTCATGGAAGATGCTCAAGGGGCCTAATAACCCCAATGCCCTATACAGAGATGTTTGAAAGCCATATGATCATATATAAGTACATATATGTATTTATTTCCATGGTTTCAAAGGAACCAGTCACTTGATTGTGTACAGAAAAGCCATATTTCCAGCAGAGTGGTGTTATAGCCTATTGTTTTATCTAGAGAGGTTCCAAGTTTACAAGGATTTAATGCTTAGGTAACCTCCTCAGAATTGGCTATTATCAGTTGTAGCCTTTAGTGGAAGGCAAGATTTCTTATTTGCCTGTGTTCAGTTGACTTTGTTCCTTACTGAAAAGGGATCACAGAGGAGTCAATGACTGGAAACCTCAACCAGCTGTCTTTGAGAACCCTATATCAGAATGGGTTTGGTAAGTCTCATTTTACTCGTGGATTTAGAAAGAATTAATAATTCATGAAAAACTCAAATTCTGTATTTGCAATTTTGTGCAAAATAGTAAGAGCAGTTGGGAGAATTCAATTTTGTGGAGTTCTTTACCTTTTTGATTTTAGCATGGCCCATTTTGATGCCCCAGGCCATAAGTGAACCTCTGCTTAGAATCCTACTATGACCTTTGCCACCTCATAAACTATTCTACAATGTGCTGCTTATTATTTGCTGCTTTAGTGCTTCTTTAGTTCACAACTTCATTTGCCTTGAAGCATCTGTTGCTTAGCTTACACTATCTAGCCTTCAGAAACATGAGTAAATTATTTGTCTCCCTAATAAATTCAAGGATTATTTTTCTTTTTGTTTTTTAAGATTTTTTAAAATAATATTTATTTGGGAGAGAGAGAGAGTGAGAAAGCATGAGCAGGGGCAAGGGCAGAGGGAGAGGGAAAAGCAGACTCCCTACTGAGCAGGGAGCCTGATTTTGGACTTGATGCCAGGACCCTGGGATCATGACCTGAGCCGAAGACAGATGCTTAACGGACTGAGCCACCCAAGCACCCCAAGAATTTTTTTTCCTAATTAATGTGTCTTAATATGTCTGTCTGGATTCTGAGGAATTTAATGTTGGCCAAGAGAGTTGTAAGCATTTCAAAGGTTACCTATAAGCTGGGGTCAAAGCAACCTACCTGTGAAAATTGTGTGCCTCTAGAGGTGTGTTGAGAGAGGGTAGTTCTGCTAAAAATTCACCTGATTCTTGGAACTGGATGAAAAGATACCAGCAGGACTGGCAATCATTTGCATCTGAACAAAACTCTGCTGGTTTACATGAAACTCTGAGGCACTGATAGCATAGATTTGTGTCAATAATCTTCATAGTTAGCTTTTATTGCGTCGGTACAGTGCACCAGGTACTGTTTTTGTACTTTACATGTTGTATATGTGTGTGTGTCTTTACAATAATAACACTAAGAAAGGTACTTCCTTTTAGCCCATTTTCAGAGGAGAAAACTCAGTTTTGAAAGCCTATTTGCTTCATGCCTCACAGGTAGAAAGTATCAAACCTCAGACTTGAACCGTGGGTTTTATGATTCAAAAAAGCATCTTCTGAACCAATGCAATTTAGGCATCCATGAAAGTATGTCACTCAAGGGACAGTTGACTGATGACCCAGATTGCTGTGCTCTGACTCCATCACTGAATTCCTGCAGGCTGCTCCCCACCTGTGCATGGCAGGCAAGCTAATGCAGGCAGGGTCCTGTGAGCCCTGGTCCTCTTCTAAGGGGAGACTTTTCTGGGAAGACTCCCATCAGTCTTTCCAAATTTCCTTGGAACTCCCCTGCTTTCCTATTCAACCTTCTTTTTCTCTCCCTCCACTCTGTTAGATTTATCTAATATCCAGGTATGTGGTTCTCCCAGCCTTGTCTAGCCCTGTCTTCATATTTATTCACAGGCTGTCTAAGTCAGCTTGGGCACCTATAACAAAATATCATAGACTGGGTGGCTCAAACAAAAGACATTTGTTTCCCACAGTTCTGGAGGCTAGGACATCCCCTGTCCAGGTCCTGGTAGATTTAGTGTCTGGTAAGGATCCTCTTTCGGGTTGCAGAATACTGCCTTCTCCTGTGTACTCACATGGGCTTTTCCTGGTGTGTGTGTACATGGAGAGAGAGAGAGAGAGAGAGAGAGAGAGAGAGAGAGAGAGAGAACATGTGCAAGAGAGAGAAATCTGTCTTCCTCTTCTTATAAGAACACGAATCTCATCCTGAGGATCTCACCCTCATGACCTAATCTAAACCCAATTACCTCTCCAAACCCCATCTCCACATCTAAATTTGGGGAGACAAAAATATTCAGTCCATGGCACTCTGTCCCAGACCTTCCAAAATCCATGTCCTTCTCACATGTGAAATATATACCTTCCATTCCAACATCCCCAGAAATGTTAACTCACTCATTCCAGCATCAACTTTCAAGTCTAAAGTCCAAAGTCACATCTGAATCTCAACCAAATCAGATATGGGTGAGACACAAGGTATGATTCTCCCCGAGCCAAAGTGTCTCACCATCTGGACCTGTGAAACCAAGGAAGTTGGTTTCAAAAATACAATAGTGGGACAGGCATAGGACAGACATTCCCATTCCTAAAAGGAGAGGTGGGAAGGAGTAATGGGATCCAAGTTAGTCCAAAACCTAGCACTATATATCCATGAGACCTTAATGCTTGAGCATAATCCTTTTTCCTTTGATGCAGCATCATCCCACAGCTCGTATTTATGATTTCCTTCCAAAATCTCATCAGAATAGCCTCTAGTGTCCATATTTCTACCAAGATTCTGTATGTGATGTATTTATGTCTTCTCTCAGAAGATGGATGCTTTCTCTACAGCTCTTTTGAGCTCCCCCCAGAATCACCTTAAATATCCATTTTCATTCTGGCAGATCTTTCCTAGAAATCTTTTTCCAAGTTGCACCTCAGAATTCCTCCAGTGTCCTCCTCCACCTATTATTCAGTTCCAAAGCTGCTTCCAGCCTACTTCTCAGAGCCAACTACTAGCTTAGTCCAGGCTGCTATAACAAAATAGTATATAGTGGTGGCTTAAAAAAATAGACATTTATTTCTCACACTTCTGGAGGCTGGGAAGTCTAAGACCAAGGTGCCAGCTGATTCAGTTCCTGGTAAAAGCCCTTTCCATAGCTTGCAGCTTGCAGATGGCCATTCTCTTGTTTGTCCTCATGTGACGGGGAGAGAGAATGAGAGAGTGCAAGCTGCCTGATCTCTTTTTCACGTAAGGACACTAATCTCATCATGAGGACCCCACTCGTGGCCTCATCTAACCTGATTACTTCCCAAAGACCCCAAATACCATCATATTGAGGGTTAGAGCTTCAAGAGAGGAATGGGGGGAGCGCCTGGGTGGCTCAGTCCTTAAGCATCTGCCTTTGGCTCAGGTCATGATCCCAGTGTCCTGGGATCGAGTCCCACATCAGGCTCCTGCTCAGCCATGAGCCTGCTTCCCTCTGCCTGCTGCTGTGCGTGCTCTCTCTCTGTCTCTTTCTATGTCAAATAAATAAATAAAATATTTTTTAAAAAGATAGGAATGGGGGGCACAATTCAGTCATAACAGAGCCATATTCCTTATTAAATTTCTTGGATGTCTAATTACATGTCGGCTTTTTATTCTCCCACAGCAATATATGGCTCTGGAGGGGGAAAGGTTTAACATATCTGATACAGAGTCTGTGGGGAGGAGTTAATTATCCACATTAACGTGTGGAGTGTTGTGAAAGGTCAGTGCCATGAGGATTCTAGGGGACCTGGGTGGTCTTGACAGATTTGCTGTAGGTGCTTGCATATCCCTGGCCATGAATGACTTTATGTTTTGATAGAAGAGATGATGTTGGAACTCATCGTGGGGGGATGGGTCAGCTCAAAACCAAGAACTCTGACTAGTGAGTGAAAGGAGACTTTTAATTTCTTCAGTGAGGAGTTAGGGAAAAGACAAAACTAGGGTGGGCACCCAAGGATGAACAGGAGTGCCTCACAGACATCGGGAGCCTCTTGAGGACTCTTAGTCTAACGGGGAACTGTATTGCAGAGAGCACAACTTGGGGTGACAATACAGCAACACACCATAAACCCATCACCTAGAAAATGTTATCATTCCTGATAATCAGTAGAAATCTGTGCTTTTTACAGAGTCTAGTACAAGCTTTTAATCAGGGAATTGAAGTACATCCTATCTAGCTCCTAAGACATACAGCAGTTAGAGAGCCGGCAAAGGGACTTTTGAATCTGTGACTTAGCCTAAATGCTTGGGCTCTGACCTTATAGAAGAAAGAGTTGATACCTAAATCTACAAATGCTGAGAGAATGTCCTTGAGGGAAAACCAGAAAAAAAAAAAATAGATGAATTTATGGGAGTTGACAGATATGGTGTGGCTGGCTCCCCTTTCCTCTTTTAAGATTCTGTAGCTTTAGGGGCACCTAGGTGGCTCAGTTGGTTAAGCATTTGCCTTCAGCTTGGGTCATGATCTGAGGATCCTGGGATTGATCCCCACATCAGGCTCCTTGCTCAGTGGGGAGCCTACTTCTCCCTCTGCCTGCAGCTTCCCCTCCTTGTGCTCGCCCTCTCTCCGTCAAATAAATAAATAAAATCTTAAAAAAATAGTTACCTATTGTGAAAACAAATACAGATAATCTCCTATATATAACTAATTATGTTATTATTAAGATGGGTGGTTTTGATAGATATGGAGTAAAGCAGAGAGAGTCAAAAGATATTTAGGCAATATTCTCTTTAAAGCTTTGTGTCAGATTGGATAGCAAGGGTCCAAAAAAGGGTGACAAGAGCAATTCATGTTGCTGGACAGCACGACCAGCAGATATCATTGCATCTGCTGAAGTATAGAAAATCGAACGAGGTGCAAGTTGGGACAGGTAGTATAAAAGTCACCTTTTAAAGTTTAGAAACACCAAATTTGAGGTGCAGCTGGGCACAAATGGCACACCCTTTATAAGTATGAAATAGAAACACCAAAAATACTCTCAAAGCAGTACATAGATTTCTCCACGAAAATTAAGGGTATACTGGAGCTTAAATTAGCAAAATAGTCATGACGAAATAGTAACTCATGGTTATTATTAAAGAACTTGCTTTGTCTGGGCAACGGGAACAACTTTATCTGTTAAGTGATACAAAGCATGGACAAAATTATGTTACTCCTAGAATGAAAAAGAAACATTTCCAGGATAATTGCCCCAAGCACAGTCTGAGGAAGATATACAATATCTGTAAACACACCAAACTACAAAAAGAAACAAGAAAATAAATTGTTCACATGGGCATAAACTTTTTGTTTACTTTGTGCACCTCGCCATACAACCATGCCTGTTTTTTGTTTTTTTGGGTTGTTTTGTTTTGTTTATGGATTATTTTCCTAGTAGATTAAAAGAACAGGTTGGTTCCATGGGACTAGCATGATACTTTACTCCGTTCATGGAGAAGCATTAAACTCAGGCTGTTTATTACCCGAGTCACCAAGGAATAGCATCTTGAATATAATAATAAGCTGAATGCTACCAAAATTAAAAGAGAAGTGAAAAAACAAACAAACCCTTAGATAGTGCAGTGTGGAATGTGTAAGCATTTCATGCACAGTATTAAAGGAGAGTCTTTATATCTGTTCACAGGAGGAAAATGTGGATTGATGATGGTGGCTCTGTCATCCCTGGAAACCACTAGTCTTTGGTATCAGAGACTCTCTATTAACATTTAACATAAAATATTTTTTGAGTTATTTGAGAAATGAGGCAAGAAAATCACAGTGAGATTTTTTTCCATTTGCTGATTAATTCAGTGTGTGTGTGTGCATGTTCATTCAAATCGTTACTATAACTTTTATTTTTTTATTGAAGTATCTTTGACATACAATGTCACAGTAGTTTCAGCTGTACAACATAATGATTCCACAAGTTGATATGGCTCACGAATGGTCACCACAAGTGTAGCTGTCACCAACAATGCTATTACAATACGGTTGACTATATTCCCTATGATGTACATATTATGTCCCTGATATATCAATTCCATAAAAGGAAGCCCGTATCTCCCTCTCTGGTCCAACTCTTTTGCCCATCTCCTCACTTCCATTCCCTCTGGCAACCATCAGTTTTTTCTTAGTATTTTAGGAATCTGTTTGCATTTTGTTTGCTTATTTTTTATTTTTCACATTCCCCATATATGTGAAATCACATGGTATTTATCTTTCTCTGTATGACTTATTTCACTGAGCATAATACTCTTTAGGTCCACTCATGTTGTCACGAATGGCAAGATCTCATTCTTCTTCTTTTTTTAAAGATTTTATTTATTTATTTGAGAGAGAGAGAGAGCACATGAGAGGGGGGAGGGTCAGAGGGAGAAGCAGACCCCCCGCTGAGCAGGGAGCCCGACGCGGGACTCGATCCCGGGACTCCAGGATCATGACCCGAGCCGAAGGCAGTCGCCCAACCAACTGAGCCACCCAGGCGCCCAAGATCTCATTCTTTTATGGCTGAATAATGTTGCCACTTATATGCCATATGTATACACCACTTCTTTATTCTTAACCTGTTGATGGAACTTGAGTTCCAACTTGAGTTGCTTCCATATCTTAGCTATTGTAAATAATGCCGCCATAAACATGAGTGCCTTTATCTTTTTGAATTAGTGTTTTCATATTATTTAGGTAAATAGCCAGTAATTGAATTACTGGATCATATGGTACTTCTATTTTTAATTTTTGAGAAAACTCCATAAAGTTTTCCACAGTGGTTATACCAATTTACATCCCCACTGACAGTGCACGAGGGTTCTTTTTTCTCCAATCTTTGCCAATACTTGTTATTTCTTGTATTTTGATTCTAGCCATTCCAACAGATGTAAGGTGATATTTCATTTAGTTTTGATTTGCATTTCCCTGATTAGTGATGTTGAGCATCCTTCATGTGTCTTTTAATCATCTATATGTCTTCTTTGGAAAAATGTCTATTCAAGATCTCTGCCCATTTTTAACTGGAATTTTGGGGGTTTTTTGGTGTTGAGTTGTGTAAGTTCTTTATATATTTTGTATATTAACCCCTTATCAGATATATCATTTGCAAATATCTTCTCCCGTTCAGTGGGTTGCATTTATATTCTGTTAATGGTTTCCTTCAATGTGCAAATGCCTTTTATTTTGGTTTTGTCCCAATAGTTTATTTTTGCCTTTGTTGCCCTTAGTTGAGAAGATATATCTAGAAAAATGTTGCTAATGTCAATGTCAAAGGAATTGCTGCCTTTGTTTCTTTTCCAGGAGTTTAATAGTTTCATGTATCACATTGAAGTCTTTTATCTATTTTGAGTTTATATGTATGGTGTACAAAAACAGTCCACTTTCATTGTTTTGCATGCAGCTGTCCAGTTTTTTCAGCACCACTTATTGGAGAAGCTGTCTTTTCCCTTCTTACCTCCTTTGTTGTAGATTAATTGACCATGTAAGTGTGGGTTTATTTCTGGGCTCTATATTCCATTCTATTCATTTGGGTCTATATTTGTGCCAGTGTCATATTCATTTGTTTATTTACAGCTTTGTATTATATCTTGAAATCTGGAATTGTGATACCTTCAGCTTTGTTTTTCTTTCTCAAGTTTGCTTTGGCTATCCAGGGTCTTTTGTGGTTCCATACAAATTTTAAGATTATTTTTTCAAGTTCTGTGAAAAATTCAGTTGGTATTTTGATAGGACTTGCATTGAACCTGATATTACTTTGGGCAATATGAACATTTTATAAATTTTAATTCTCCCAATCTATGAGCATGAAATATCTTTCCACCTGTTTGTGTCATCTTCAATTTATTTCATCAATGTTTTATAGATTTTAGAGTATAGGTCTTTCACTTCCTTGGCTAAGTTGGTTCCTAGATATTTTATTATTTTTGGTGCAATTGTAAATGAAATTGTTTTCTTAATTTCTCTTTCTGCTACTCTATTATAAGGGTATAGAAATGCAGCTGATTTCAATGCATTAATCTTGCATCCTGTAATGTTACTGAATCATTCATTACTTCTAATAGTTTTCTGGTAGGATCTGCAGGGTTTTCTATGTATAGTATTATGTCATCCACAAAGAGTGATAGTTTAACGTCTCCCTTTCCAATATGAATATCTTTTCTTTATATTTCCTGTCTGATTACTGTGTCTAGGACTTCTAATACTATGTTGAATAAAAGTGGTGAGAGTGGACATCCTTGTCATGTTCCAGATCTTAAAGGAAAAGCTCTCAGTTTTTCACCTTTAAGTATGATGTTAGCTGTAGGTTTTTCATATATGACTTTTATTATATGAGGTATGTTCTGTCTAAGTTCTCTTTGTTGAGTTTTTGCCATGAATGGTTGTTGAATTTTCTTCAAATGTTTTTCTTTTTGCATCTATTGAGATCATATGATTTTTATCCTCTATTTTATTAATGTGGTATAAAATATTGATTGATCTGTGAATATTAAACCATCTTGCATCCCCTGAATAAATGTCATTTTATCATGATGAATGATTCTTTTAAGTATTGTGAGATGTGATTGGCTAATATTTTGTTGAGGATTTTGGTGTCTTTGTTCAGTAAGGATATTGGCCTTTAATTTGTTTTTTGTTTTTTTTTTTGTGGTGTCTGGTTTCGATATCAAGGTAATGCTGGCCTCATAGAATGTATTTGGAAGTTTTTCTTCCTCTTCTATATTTTAGAATAGTTTGAGGAGACTAGGTATTAATTCTCCTTTAAATGTTTGGTAGAACTCACCTGTGAATCCATCTGGCCTTGGACTTTTGTTTGTTGGTACTGACATTGAAGCAAGACTGCCCACCACCAAAAGGATTATGACTCACAGAAAGGTCAGATGATGATTAGCAGTTAGCATTAAAGGATTCTTTAACTAAGGTATGTATATTTTTTAGATATATAGTATTGCATACTTAATAGATTACAGTACAGTATAAATGTAACTCTTATATACATTAGGAAACAAAAAAAATTACTTACTCTATTGCAATATTCACTTTATTTCAGTGGTCTGGAACTGATTCCATAGTATCTCTGAGGTATGTCTGTACTGCTTTAGTTTGTACTAAAGCTCTACCAGTTCCAGTAATCATATTTTAATTTGTAAATTAATCTATGCTTAACCAAATTTGATCTGTAAACATGAAACTGACTTGCAAATGCACATTTATCTAAAAGATTGACAAAGTAAATATTGGTTTCTGAATTCATTTTTTCCATTTAAATCTGATACATCACTTAACTAAAATAATGAACCCATGTCAAGTATTGTTCTCTTAACTTTGTTCTTATAATTTGTATTCTTAATTTCAAACCTGTGAAGAATCTTTGAATAGTTTAGCTAAACTCATTCATGTGAACATAAATGAAAATTAAGCTTTTTGTTTCATGACAAAAGTTGCAATTTATTAAATGCATTTTCAAGTACATTAAATCTGATTAGACTTTCAAAAGCATTTCTCATGTAATTAAGTTGACAGCAGCTTATCCTGAGATGAATCAATTAGGACTTTCAGTGACATATACAAGGCACTTCATCTACTCCTGTATATGGAATATGGTCTGTCTCCCTTCACTTGTTCCTGATTAAATGACTAGCAGAATAGCTTGGTGTAATTATTTTTCTATTTGAAAGAATGCCCCCTTAATTAGAGACTTAGTGTACAATAAATCTATGTTCTTGGCAGAGTTTGATTCAGGAGGCAGTGTGATAAAAAATTTGGATCTCAGTTTACTTTTGGGGAGTTATTTTCATGTAGATGAGTAATGGTTAGTCATGGCAATCAGATTCTTCCTTTAAGCCACAGTAGCATGCTGAAATTTGTAGCTGAAACTCAAGTACCTGTCAAGCATACTCATAATTACATTTTACTCTGTTGCAGAGGTTGTTATATCACATTCTTATAACCACTTATTAATACTTTTGTTTCATAATGCCACAAAAAAATATGTTCTAATAATTTTAGGTTAGATAACTAGACTTTAGAATTTTCTTTTTATTCTGCAACAAGAACAACAAAATTGGCCATCATGTATTAAAATATAATCTAATTAAATGATACCTAAGTCAATGATAAATCTTACCAGAACATGCAGGATTTCCAATTTCATGGAAGGTGTCCTGCCATCACTTCCTTTTTAAGTAGTAATAAATGAAATTTCAGTAACAAATGAAATTTTGCTTCAAGTCCCTGTGACATTAGCCCTGGCCACACTGGGCCATTTGGTCGTGGAAGAATGCTCCTTTCTCTCCACTGATTAGTGCCTATTATGGTTTTCTGGACAAGAGCAATTTTGTGTATACTACTCAAAATTTTACCTTTGTGCAAAGCACTACTCCTAATTCCCATGTCCCAGTCCTCTCATAAAGTTCAGCATAAAGAGGGGCCATCCGACTGGGCATCTCCCATGCCTACTCTTCTTGCCCACTACAGGAAGACCTGAACTCTTCCTCCACTCCCTTTACCAGAATGAGGACTACTGCTAACTTCATCCCTCCTAGTGCATTCTCAATGTTTACTAAGAACACAACTACGAAGTTCAACCAAACTCATGTATTTCAGGGCATGAAGGAGAAAAGCATAAAGTCTGCTGACATTTCCTCCATTTTAAGTATTATTATTTTACATGCAATTAGAGGTTATTATTTTGGAAATATGTTCAAACCAAAATGAAAAGAGAAAATAAAAATAAATGAATAAATTAGATATTTAAAATGAGTTGTGGAAGAAAAATCATATTTAGAGATTGACACACTGGATATTT
This sequence comes from Callorhinus ursinus, assembly GCF_003265705.2. NCBI lineage: Eukaryota > Metazoa > Chordata > Mammalia > Carnivora > Otariidae > Callorhinus > Callorhinus ursinus. Next base: position 1,358,667 of record NW_027397122.1, on the reverse strand, counting down.
GATTATACTAAGGAATTATTGTCAAATTTTTAGGCGTGATAATGATGTAACTGTAATGTTTAGAAAAAGAGTTTATCTTTTAGATACACATATACAATAGGTCCAGAGAAATGAAAATGTGTATGTGTAGCATTTGACACAAAATAATCTGGAGGATGGAGACAAGAGGAAGATTTGGAAAAAACAAAATGAGACATTATATGGTTAAATTTTTATAAATGTAAATAATTTTTTAAAAATCTATGCTTAAATATAAGCAGGCAAAGAGGTTATTAGAAGGGAAAAAAATACAGGCTGATTTCATGCATGAACTTAAAAATCTAATAGTTAAACACAAAATAATAGCAAACATTATTAATCAATGTGTAAAAATCTTAGTGCATTACTCATTATCTCTATTTTATGCTTCTACTTCTGTCTAGATATAAACCTTTCCCATTTCTGTGAAATAACTTAACAGGAATTCAACTTTCTAACTTGGCTCCCCTGGTAAATCGACAAGATGGTATGTCAGATACGTTGCTAGGCCACATGACTTCAAACAACCAATTCCAGAATTTTTAAAGTACACTTCAAATAGGATTCACAAAAATATCTGATATTGTATCTTTGAATTGACTGAATGGATTTCCAAAAGATTCCTTTCATTTTATAAATTGGATGAAAATTATTTGAACTATTTCGGGAATTAGCTAATTTTTTATTTGAAACATGAGATGATTTAAGACTTGCATCATTTAAATATTAGTGAAATTGTTCTTTTACTAAAAAAATTAGGGTACTATAGAGAGCAAGAATATCAAGTCAAACCCACAAGAATCAAAATTTATCAAACTTTACTACTAACTCAAAGGATACAGATAACTGTAATATGGATAGAGAGGAAGCTTGGAGAAGCCTGAGACTGGCTAAGAGAACTTTCTTGTTTTGGGGACCATGAAAATACATGATTCAGATCTACTATGGAAACTAAGATTGACTGGAGGCTGGGCATCTGCTCTTCTGGCTCCAAAACACTGAGACTACACTTTGCTCATGGGCCATTCCCAGCCAAAACTGAGCATGGCAGAAGTAAAAGTGAAGGTCTGTTTCTGCAAGATGGAAGACACTTTTGGTGAGTAACTTAAGTGATTCCCACCATCAAATTATGTAAACATTTGTGCTGCAGTCTGAAACACTTTCCACTAAATCCTCCTATCTCTTTCACAAATGTCAGGCCTGCAGAGAATATGAAGGCTCTCATTTATTTGGCCTCCTCTTCTGTCTCCTTCATAGACATGTCCTTCAGTAAATCCCTTCCATATCTAATTTGGCATTGATGGATGCTTTTCAGAAAACTCAAATTAACACACGTAAGTGGTGCCAGGAATTTTCTGAGAAAAGGGGTGATGAAATGATGCTTTGTGACTCACTCTCACCCTGCCGAGTAGACAAAGAGGATGCTATCCTGTGCTGCAAGTGAGATATGGAGAGCCTTTGCAGTAGGCCCCAGGACAACTGACAATAGCCCACCAGTGATGACTCAGAAAAACTTCCTGTAAAGGGGAATATTGACAGTTGTGGTGATTCAGACATTTGCCCCATTGGGGCACCAATGCAAGGACATTGGAGTCATTGGTTACTGTTAAGTTTCACTGATGCACTGCAGATAGGTAATGAGAAACTGATGACCACTGACAGCTAAAGGCTAAATGCAAGAGCAAGGAGCCCTCTTTAGTGACTGCCAAAGAGGCTCTTATATCTGGCACAGAACTGAGTAGCAAACTGAAGACCCAATAGGGTCAGAAAACACCACAGATATAATGCTGAGCTAAGGCACATTAGATACTTGAAGGTTCCACGGGGAAAATTAACTAGGTTGGGACCCTTGAAACAAAGGATGAAGACATCTAGTAAGAATCTCTTGAGAACATTGATTCTAAAACAATACCATTTCTCCCCCACAACCCTCAGAACTTGCAGAGACAGCACATTCTTTTCTAGTAAAAGCTAAGACTTTCCTCATCTAAAAGTCATTGTAGAAACTTCTATTCCACAAGGCAATCAGTGGTCCCTTATCTCTTTTGCTGGCTGGCAGGAGTATGACTGGGGTTAAGAGCCAGCATCAGATGGCTAGCAGCATCATGGACCTGGATAAGGGGGAAGATAGACTGTACACAAGTGGAAAAATTTGCTGCTGGAGTGGAATTTGGGAGACTCAAGGAGACAGTTGTCAAGACAAAGTCACATGGAAATGCCTGAATTGTCCTGGTATATGTCAGATGGAAGATCAGAGATTGAGAGCAATGGGATTTTTTTAATAGACCTATTATATAAGAACAGAAAATTCACCAATTTCATGTTCTAAGAGAGGGTTCAGAGAGTGTACTGTTCACCAAAGCCATCACAAGTGCTCTGGCGAGATGAAAACCATAATCACTAAGAAATTCAGTCATACCTGTCCTCTGCATGCCAGAGGTGGTAGTGGGTAAGGCAGTCCTATTTCAGGGCTCAAATATCCATGGAGAAAATAAGGCCTCACAGTAGCTGAAGCCAGGTGGCGGTGCTTGACCGCCAAAACCCTGGAAACTGTAATTATCACAATAACTAGCATGGTTGGAGAAGCAGCCTAAGGTGCTTAGTCAGTTGAGCATTGTGGAGATGGCTAATAGAACACAGCATCCTTAGGGATGAAAGGGAATGGTGACCAAAAAGAGTACTGATTTTCATCTAAAATCAGAAAAAAAGTAAACATGGAAGAACTGAAAGTTGAGCGTGACTAATCCAGTAAAGAGCTGATTTCTTGCTCAGTTCCTGGACTGGGCCAATTTCTAGTTCCAGATACCACTGATGGAAGAGGTAGCCATCTACCTAAGAGAAAGGACTCTGCAACATTGATTTCCCTCATTCTTCCCCAAAGGAATGACTGATGGCTATGTTCTTGGCTGACTGATCATTGCAGATAGAGAGAAACTCTGACATTTGGGAGAATAATAAATACTGGATTTGGGTGGACATTAATGTTTGGAGATTGAAAGAATCATCATGGGACCAGGAAATAAGTGGATAAAGGCTGTCTCACATTGGATCAATGGGACCTGCAGACTCATTCACTTGTCACTTCACCAGTCCTGAACTATGTAATTGATTATGATATATTTGATAGTCAGCATGATCCCCTCATTAGGTCTTTTATCTATGTATAAGAGCTGTCATAGTGGAATAGGACAAATGAAAACTTCTTAAATTGAACCCCCACCAAGAGAGAAAATCAAAAATATATTGCATTCCAGCTGGGAATGGATATTACCATTAAACATTTAAAAGATGCAAGGGTGATGATCTTATCATATTTCTATTTATTTCATAGAATGGCCTCTGTAAAAACTGAGATGTGTTCTGGACAATGGTTGAAGACTACCACAGTTTAAATGAGAAGTATCCCTCATCGCACCTGCTGTACTGGATAAAGGATCATTTTCTCAGGTGTGAGATAGGCAGCTATTAACTTGGTAAATATATTCTTTCCACTACTATCAGTGAAGATCAGACAGAAAGAGTTTGCACGTACATGGGTTGAACAAGACTAATTTAAATATCTTTCTGTCTCTGGCTGTCTATGATAATAATGATAGTAAGAGATCTATCGGATCTGTAGCTTCTGTAGAATAATACATTGATCCCTACATCAGGGGTTGGCAAACTACAGCTTGTGGGCCAAATCTGACTGCCTGATTTTGTAAAACAGTAAAAAAAGGTTGTGTAGGGACACAGCGATTACCATTTATTTATGATTTATCGATAGCTTCTTTTGCAATACTAAGGCAGAATTGAGTAGTTGCAACAGACACTTCACAGAATACTAAATTATTTACTGGTTGACTCTTTAAAGAAGTTTGCCCACATCCACATATCTATGACATCATGTTGATGAGACAGGAAGAGCATCAAATGGCTGGTAAGTTGAGGATTTTCTTAAGGTGTACGGACTCCAGGGAAGGGGAGAAAATCCTTATGAAAATTTAGTGATCCACCATTTCAATAAAGTTTTTAGGAGTCCAGTCACCAAGAATGTGCCGGAATATGCTCTCCAGAATAAAACAAATTATTTATTCATAATCCTCTAGCACAAAGAAGAAAGTGCAGTGCCTGAGAGGTCAACCATCTTGGGTTCTAGAGGTAACACATTCCACATGTAGGAATTCTGTCCCAGTCTATAAGCCAGGTGACATGGGAGGCTGCAAGCTTTGAAACATGCCAAAACAAGAAAGGATTTTGTAGCAAGTTTAGGGTGCAGTACATGGAGCCTTATCACTAGACACTAGGATCCAGTTGGCCCTATGGTGTTGGAGGTTTCAGTGGTGGGAAAGTTGCAGTGTGACTCTTATGGCAAGCATTAATAAGGAACTCACCACACAGGCCCATAAGATTCTGTAGGAAAGCTATTCTCTTTACAGCAGAGAATTCTAAACCTTTTGAAAAATAGCTCCTGACATGTTACTGGAATCTGGTAGAAATAAAGTGCTTGAAGTAGACGTATAAATAGAGAGCACCGGCACTGCCTTCTAAAGGAGCAGCTGATGTACTAGCTCAAAAATAACACTCTGAAAGGATGTGGGGCCCTCCTTCAAACTAAAACATATTCAATAAATTAAATTCACTAAGACCTCTATATGACACCATGTCAACAGATAGGAAAAACAATGGGTTTGGGAACTAAAGGTGGCATCATGAGTGGCTCCATTTGCCATCACTTCCACTGATCCTCTGGAAGACTTTTTTCCCACCCCAAACCCAGCAGGATTGAAGATCCTGGGTCAGTCCCCAAAGGGGACACACTCCTATCAGTGCAACAAGGTTTTCTTGACTGCAGACTAACACAGCCATCAGGGCACTTTGAACTCTCATGTCCAGAATCAAACAAGAGGAATCATCATACCAGCAGAGGTATATACAATGGGACTGGGGAGTGATGTGTGTAGGACACAAATGTTGCATTCGATGCCTCCTAGTACTCACTTGTCTCATTATGACTGTTACCAAAAGATATGCACAAGACTACCCGGAGAAGATATGACTGCTAACTCCCAGGGGAATGACCAATCACCACTCATGGTGAGAGTGCACCTCTGACACAGGAATCTACACACTCTGGGACATGTTGTTGTCTCCACACTGCACTCACATAGTCCTAAGACTCCTGAACACCCGCAGGCCTAAGGGACTGAGTAACATGCTCCAGGTGGGAGGCTTCCAGACCAAGATAGTGACATAGGATCCTCCTGAATTTCCTTACTTCTCAAATATATAGCTACATACAAAGCAATTCCTTCTGAGAGAAATCTAGAAACTAGATGATTGATTCCTATGTATCAGAAACCTGAGAAAATACCACATCAAGATGGATAGGAAATGCTAAGACAAAATTTCACCATAAACTCCTCCTCCAGCATAGAATCATACAATAAAGAGGGAATTCCAAACTCTCAGCTTTTCCCTGAGGAGAAAAGGATTTGGACTATACATATATAGACCAAATTTTAAGGCTGCCACCCAAAGGAAAGTACTCCGTTTATCTAGCTCTGAAGGCCAACAGAGTTTGTGTTCATGAATCCCACAGGAACATAACAAATAAAGAAGCAATTGTTGATACATGCATGAGCATTCACAGTGGCTATGCTCCCAAGACACAGCACAAAAAGGGGTAGGCAAAAATTCACCCCCCCCAATCTTTTTCTGGAAGGGGTTTGACAGCATACTTCACAAACTACTATGTGGGACATCTGGATTCTAATTAGTATGCATGTAGGTGCTGACTGTCATTTTCCCAAGAGCCCAAAAGTACTAGTGGACACTTTTGCCTTCTCCTTCTGTTTCATTCTAACAATTAAGCCAAGCCATCAGTATTTCCCTGGAATGAAATATCCATACATCTAGTATCTCAAAATGGCTTCCACCCAAAGGTCAGACCCCCAAGTCACCTTGCTCTCTGATACCCAACAGGCTTGCATTCATGAGCCCCACAGGAACTGAAGAAGAAGAAGAAGAAGAAGAAGAAGAAGAAGAAGAAGAAGAAGAAGAAGAAGAAGAAGAGGAGGAGGAAGAAGAAGAAGAAGGAGGAGGAGGAGGAGGAGGAGGAATTTTTAAACAGATATAATAGGTATAGCAGCACCACCTGAAACTATACACTTGGGTTCAGTGAAAAGAGAGTAGGAAAAAATGTCCAACCCTCAAATTCTCCTTCGAAAGGACTTAAATACACACTTTTTCAGATGGTTCCTGAAGGTCTGGCTTCTAATCAGCCTGAATCAAGGTGTTGGCCACAATCCTCCCCTTTGGGACACTGATAAGTCTTAGCACAACCTCAACTACTGAGATCCAATAAGAACAGAGACAGTGGCTTAGACAATCACAAAGGTTTGAGAGGCAATCAGGAACTCAGGACAATTTGATTGATGAGGTTCATCTCCTAAATGAACAGTCTATCAAGATTGGGACAGGTGACTGTTTTATTTAATGCACAGAAACCAACACAGAGACTCAAAGAAAAAAGAAGAAACATACACATATTCCAAAATAAAGCAACAACAATAAAAAAAACAAGATAAATCTCAAGAAACCAATCTTAATGAAATGGGAGATTAGTGATTTACCCATTAGAAAGTTGAAAATAATCATCATAAAGCTGCTGACTGAAACCAGTAGAACAATACAAAAACAAAGTGAGAATTTCAACAAAGAGATAGAAAATATTAAAAAGTGAAAAACATAAATAATAGACCTGAAGAACACAATAATTGAACTGAAAAAATGTCAGTTGGAGAGGGAGGGGCGGGGGCACTGGTTCAAGAACAGATTACATGAAACAGAAGAAAATATCAGTGAATTTGAAGACAAAACAGTGGGATCCACCCTATCAGATGAGCAAAAAGAAAAAAAAAATGAAGATAGCTTAATGTACTTATGGTACCCACTCAAGGAGGCCAATTTATGCATTACAGGGGTCTCAGAAGAGGAGCCAAAGATGGGCAGAAAGCTTATTCAAAGGAATAAACACAGAAAACTTCCTAATCTGGGGGAAAAACAAAAACAAAACAAACAAACAACAAAACAACAAAGACATCCACAACCTGGAAGACCAAAATGTACCAAATAAGATTAATCTAGAGACCCAAACCAAGACACATTACAATTAAATTGTCAAAAGCTAAAGACACAGAAAGACTATTAAAATCATCAGGAGAAATTAGTTTCTTATGTACAAGGGAATCTCTATAAGATATCAGAAAATTTTTCAGCAAATAAACTTGTAGGCCAGAACAAAGTGCAATGATATATTAAATTACTGGGGGGGGGGGAAACAACTAAAAATGTCAACCAAAAATACTGTACCAAGCAATGTTGTATTTCAGAATTGAAGTAAAGATAAAGAGTTTCCTAGACAAACAAAAGCTGAAGGAATTCATCACGAGACTAGCCAAATAAAAAAATAAAAATGTTAAAGGGAGTTCATCAAACTGATAAAAAGAATTCTAATTAGTAATATTAAAACATATGAGAGTATAGGGGCACCTGGGTGGCTCAGTCAGTTAAGCATCTGCCTTCGGCTCAGGTCATGATCCCTGGGTCCTGGGATCAAGCCCAGTGGGGGGCTCCCTGCTCAGTGAGGAGCCTGCTTCTCCCTCTCCCTCTGCTGCTTCCCTGCTTGTGTTTTCTCTCTCTCTCTTTCTGTCTGTCAAATGAATAAATAAAATCCCCCAAAAATATGAGAGTATAAAATTCAATGGTAAATATATAGTTAAATTTGAAATACTGTAGCAATTCCAAATAATTTTATGAAGCTGCATACTTGAGCATCACCTTGATACAAAAGACAGGCAAAGATACCATGAGAAAAGAAAATGACATATCAACATCTCTGATAAACATAATTTCAAGAATCTTCAGTAAAATACACACAAACCAAATTCAACAGCACCTTAAAAATATTATACAACATGACCCTACTTTGTCCCTGGAATGCAAAGTGACTCGATATAAACAAATCAATTTAGTCTATCACATTATAATATGAAACAAAACAACAACAGCACATGATCATTCAATAGACACAAAAAAGTCGTCCAAAAAAGTTTAACATCCATTAATGATTAAAACTCTCAACAAAATAGGTATAGATGAAACTTAATACAATAAAGGCCATATATGAAAAGCCCACAGCTCATAACATAATCAACAGCAGAAATCTAAACACTTTCCTCTAAGACATGATCTAGAGCAAGGATGCCCACTCTGACCACTTCTATTCAAGATAGTACCAGTAGTTCTAACCAGAGCAATTACATAAGAAATAGAAATGAGACACATCCAAATCAGAAATGAAGAAATAATATTACTCTGTCTGAATATAATATGTTCATACATGTAGAAAACCCTACATGTATGTAGACTCAAAAAATTATTAGAAATAATAAATGAACTCAGTAAAACTGCAGGATACAAAATCAACTAAAAACATCAGTCATATTTCTATAACACAAACAACATATTACCTAAAAATGAAATTAAGAAAAAAATCTTATTCACAATTGCAACAACAAAAAGTAAATAACACACTTATGAATAAACTTAACCAAATATATGAAACATCTGTACACTGAAAACAATAAAGTATTGATGAAAGGAATGATACAAGATATGGATAAATAAAAAGATAGCCCATGTTCAAGGATTGGAAGAATTAATATGGCTAAAATGTTCATAGTACCTAAGGAGATCCACAGATTCAGTGCACTCTCCATGAAAATTCCAATGGTATTTTGGACATGACCAACCATGCCATATTTGAAGGCACCAAAGTTATCAAGTACACCAGCTCCAAATAGCACAGGGCCTAACATTAATAAAAGGTTAACTGCTTTTTAAAAATGTTAGAAGTAGGAAAAACAGTCTTAAAATTTATGGTACCACAAAAGATCATGACTAGCTAAAGCAATCTTGAGAAGGAAGAACAAAGTTGGAGGAATCACACTTCCTGATCTTAAAATCTACTGCAAAGCCTTAGTAATTATAAGAGTATGGTACTGGCCTAAAGACAGATATGTAGACTAATAGAACAGAATATAGAGCTAAGAGTTCCATACATTTGCAGTATTTGACAAGAGTGCCAAAAACATACAGTGGTAAAAGAATAGCCTCTTCAATAAATGGTGTTGGAGAAAACTGGATATTCACATGCAGAATGAAAACTCAAAAACTGAATAGAAAATAAATAAATAATCAATATAAATAGATAGATAGATGATAGATAGAGGAATAGATAGATCCCTATTTGAAAATGGTCAAAGGGCTTAACAGACATTACTTTTTTTTATATTTTATTTATTTATTTGATAGAGAGAGACATAGCAAGAGAGGGAACACACACAGGGGGAATGAGAGAGGGAGAAGCAGGCTTGCCGCTGAGCAGAGAGCCTGAGGCGGGGCTCAATCCCAGGACCCTGGGATCATGACCTGAGCCAAAGGCAGATGCTTAATGACTGAGCCACCCAGGCGCCCCCTAATAGACATTTCTTAAAAAAAAGACATGGACAGGGTTTTGGAGGAGGATGGCAGCAGACTCTAGGCCTGCCTCATCCCATGAACACAACTGGATAACTATCAAATCATTGTAAAAACATCAAAAATAGACCTGAAGACTAACAGAACAAATGCCACAACTAAAGGGAGAGAAGAGGCCACACTGAAGAAGTTACAAAGTGTGGAGATGTGGTTCAGGGGAGAAATGGATTATAGGTGCTGCAAAAGGGAAGGAGCCATGGTCATGAAGGTCGAGACACAGGAGCACACAGGGAAATGCATAAGCAGAATGTTTCCCCAAAGCCATTGGCTTGGAAAATGAGAGGGGTAGAATTTTGTGAGTCCTTGTTACTAGTGGACCTTAAAGCCTAGAGTTTTAGAGGTCACTGGGCTTGACTGGGATAAAGCCTGGAGGGCATTGTGCTGCTCCTGGAGAAAAAGCACGCAAACAACCTGGGGCCAGACAACCTAGAAACAGTGATCTGAAGAGCACCTGGGGCACACAGTATGAACATTATTTGCTTTTCTTAGAGTGGAAGTCAAAAGAAAGCTGAAGTAGCAATACTTATAAAACAAAGAAGGGTATTATCTAATCATAAAGGGGACAGTGCAACAAGAAAATCTAACAATTGTAAATATTATGCACCCAACATATATAAGACCCAAATATATAAAGTAATTAATAATAAATATAAAAGAACCAATCAATTATTATATAATGGTAGGGGTCTTTAAGATCCCACTTATATCAAAGGACAGATCATCTGAACGGCAAATAAACAATGGGTTTGAATGACACACTGGACCAGATGGACTTACAGATATATTCAGAACATTCCATCCTAAAACATCAGAATAAACATTCTTTTCAAGTGCACATGGAACATTCTTCAAAGTAGATCACATATTAAGTCACAAAAGAGGCATAAACAAACAGAACAGGGTCTAAGTCATTCTATGTACTTTTTCTGACTGAACACTACGAAACTAGAAGTCAGTCAAAAGAAAAAATCTGGAAAGACCTTAAATAACATGCTACTAAACAATGAATGGGTCAACCAGGAAATAAAAGAAGAAATAATAAAATACACAGCAACAAATTAAAATGAAAACACAAGAGTCCAAAACTTTTTGAGATGGGGCAAAAGCAGTCCTAAGAGGGAAGTACACAGCAATACAGGCCTATCTCAAGAAGAAAGAAAAATCTCAAATAAACAACCTAAACTTCATCTAAAGAAGCTATAAAAAGAACAACAAATGAAGCCTAAAGCCGGCAGAAGGAAAGAAACAATAAAGATTAGAGCAGAAGTAAAATACATAGAATCTAAAAAAAACAATAGAATAGATCAATGAAACCAGGAGCTGGTTCTTTGAAAAAATTAACAAGATTGATAAACCTCTAGCCAGACTTATCAAAAAGAAAAGAGAAAGAATCCAAATAAATAATATCACAAATAAGGAGAAATAACAACACCACAGAAATACAATTATAAGAGAATATTATGAAAAACTAAATGCCAACAAATTGCACAAGCTGTATGAAATGGACAAATCCATAGAAACAAATAGATTCCCAAAACTGAAACAAGAAGAAATAGAAATCTTGAACAGACTGATAACCCTTGAATCAGTAATCAAAAAAACTCCCAAAAAACAAAAGTCCAGGACCAGATGGCTTCACAAGCAAATTCTATCAAACATTTAAGAGATTAAAACATTTAAAGAGAACTTTGGGCCAATAGCTCTGATGAACATAGATGCAAAAATTCTCAATAAAATACTCTGCAAACAAAATCCAAAAATACATTAAAAAAACCATTCATCATGATCAAGTAGGATTTATTCCTAGATTGCAAGGGTGGTTCAATATTTGCAAATCAATCAACGTGATACATCACATTAATAAAAGAAAGGATAAAAACCATATGAGCATTTCAACAGATGCAGAAAAAGCATTTGACAAAGTACAACATCCATTCATGATATAAACCCTCAACAAAGTATGTTTAGAGGGAGCATACCTCAACATAATAAAGGCTGTATATGAAAAACCCACAGCTAATATTATCTGCATTGGGGAAGAACTGAAAGCTTTTCCTCTATGATCAGGAACAAGACAGGGATGTTCACTCTCACCATTTTTATTTAACATAGTACTTGAAGTCCCAGCCACAGCAATCAGACAACAAAAAGAAATAAAAGGCATCAAAATCAGCAAGGAAGAAGTAAAACTTTCACTATTTACAGATGACATGATACTCTATATGGAAAACCCACAAGAAAACCTCCACCCCAAAACTGCTAGAACTAATACACAAATTCGGCAAAGCCAGAGGATACAAGATCAAGAAATCTGTTGCACCAGAAAGCAGAAAGAGACATTAATGAATCGCATTTACAATCGCACCTAAAACCATAAGATACGTTAGGAATAAACCCAACCAAAGAGGTATGAGACCTGTACTCTGAAAGCTATAAAACACTGATGAAAGAAATTGAAAATTACACAGAGAAATGGAAAGATATCTCATGTTCATGGATTGGAAGAGTAAATAATGTTAAAATGTCTATACTACACAAAGCAATCTACACATTTAATGCAATCCCTACCAAAATACCACCAGCATTTTTCACAGAGCTAGAACAAACAAATTTAAAATTTGTATGGGACCACAATTAAAACAAACAAACAAAATTTCCAAAGCAGCACTGAAAAAGAAAAGCAAACCTCTAGGTTTCACAATTTCAGACTTCAAATTATATTACAAATATAACTGCAGTCATCAAGACAGTATGGTACTGGCACAAAAACAGACATGTAGATCAATGAAACAGAATAGAAAACCCAGAAATGAGCCCACAACTATATGGTCAATTAATCTTCAACAAAGTAGGAAACAATATCCAATGGAAAAAAAAAAACAGTCTCCTCAACAAATGGTGTTGGGAAAACCTGACAGCCACATGCAAAAGAAAGAAACTGGACCACTTTCTTACACCATACACAAAATAAACTAAAAATGGATTGAAGACCTAAATGTGACACAGGAAACCATAAAAATCCTAGAACACAAAGCATAACTTCTCTGACATCGGCTGTAGCAACTTCTGTCTAGATATGTCTCCTGAGACAATGGAAACAAAAGCAAAAATAAACTTTGGAGTTTCATCAAAATTCAAGTCTTCTGCACAGCAAAGGAAACAATCAACAAAACTAAAAGACAACCTATGGAATAGGAGAACTATATTTGCAAATGACATATCTGATAAAGGGTTAGTATCCAAAATATATAAAGAACTTCTAAAACTCAACACTTAGAAAGCAAATAATCTACTTTTTAAAAATGGGCAGAAAAAATGAATAAACATCTTTCCAAAGAAGAAATACAGATGGCCAACAGACACATGAAAATATGCTCAACATCACTGAACATCAGGGAAATACAAATCAAAACTACAGTGAGATGTCACCTCACACCTGTCAGAATGGCTAAAATCAACAACACAAAAAACAACAGGTGTTGGTCAGAATGTGGAGAAAGGGGAATCCCCATTGTTGGTGGGAATGCAAACTGGTGCAGCCACTCTGGAAAACAGTATGGAGGTTCCCCAAGAAATTTAAAATAGAACTACCCCATGACCCAGCAATTGCACTACTAGGTATTTACCCAAAGAATATAAAAATACTAATTCAAAGGAATACATGCACCCCAATGTTTATTGCAGCATTATCTACAATAGCCAAATTATGGAAACAGCTCATGTCCACCGGCTGTTGAATGGATAAAGAAGATATGGTATATATACACACCATGAAATACTATTCAACCATTAAAACAAGAATGAAGTCTTACCATTTGCAGTGACATGGATGGAGCTAGAGAGTATTATGCTAACTATAAAGAGTCAGTCCAAGAAAGACAAATACCATATGATTCCACTGATATGTGGAATTTAAGAAACAAAACAAACAAGCAAAGGGGAAAAAAAGAGAGAGGGGCAAACCAAGAAACAGACTCTTAACTATAGAGACACATTGATGGTTATCAGAGGGGAGGTGGGTGGGAGGCTGGGTTAAAAATTTGAGGGGATTAAGGGGTGCACTTATCGTGATGAACACTGGGTGTTGTATGGAAGTGTTGAATGACTAAATTGTACACCTGAAACTAATATTATACGGTATGTGAACTACCCGGAATTTAAATTAAAACTTTAAGAAAAAGAAGATATAGATATATTCTGCTTTCAGGAAATGTAAATTTTGCTTAATATACAGTTCTAATTTTAATTTTTTAAAAATTTCTTAAAGCGTTTCATTTTTGAAAACCATTTTGAAAAGAACAATTTCCAGGCCCACCAAAAAAACATATTTGCTACCAATAAATGTATTCAAAAATATTTATAATTTTAGTCTTTCAGTATCATCTTTTAATCCCAGAAACTTCTGACTTGGAAGATAAAATATGGAAGAAAATATAATCAATTTCATCTTTGAGTTCTTTTTTATTTTATTTATTTATTTATTTATTTATTTATTATTTATTTATTTAAAAGATTTTATTTATTTATTTGACAGAGAGAGAGAGACAGCAAGAGAGGGAACACAAACAAAGGAAGTGGGAGAGGGAGAAGCAGGCTTCCAGCTGAGCAGGGAGCCCGATTCGGGACTCGAGCCCAGGACCCTGGGATCATGACCTGAGCTGAAGGCAGATGCTTAACGACTAAGCCACCCAGGCACCTCTTGAGTTCTTTTTTAAAGATTTGTTTATTTTACAGAGAGAGAGAGAGTGCATGCAGGAGGAGGGGCCAGGCAGGGAGAAAGAATCTCAAGCAGACTTCCTACTGAGCCCAGAGCCCCGATGAGGGACTCAATCTCATTACCCTGAGATCATGACCTAAACCAAAATCAGAGTCAGATACTTAACTGACTGAGCTACCCAGGTGCCCCACACCTTTGACTTCATAAGAGAACATTTAAGATGTTATTCATTCCAGTTTTCTTTGCAGCATTAAGGGCTTGAAGGTAAATTAAGAACATGTAAAAATATATGTTTCAAAGATTTCGGTATTAGTCATGTTTCTCCTGAAGGGTAGATATATATACCCCTAACCAGAGCAATATATATACATGTATATATATATATACACATACCTTTATATGTACATATGTATACACACACATTGATATATACACACCTATGCATATGTATATGTAAATGTATAAATACACATTTATAAGGACATTTATTATAAGGAATTGGCTTGCATGCTTTGAAGGCTGAGAGGTCTCAAGATCTACAGTTGGAAGCTGGGGACCCAAGGAAGCCTGAGGTTGTGTTCCAGTCTGAGTTCTAAAGCCTGAGAACCAGAAGAACTAACAGTGTAAGTTATAGTCTGAATTTGAGGGCCTGAGAAGCAGAAGAATCAATGGTGTAAGTTCTAGTATAAGAGCAGGAGAAGACCAATGTCCCAGCTCAACAGACAAGAAGTCAAAAATTCCCTCTTACTCAGCTTTTTGTGTTTGTTTTAATCAGGTCTTCAGTGAATTGGATGAAGCCCACTCACATCAGAGAAGGCAATATGCTTTAGTCAGTTACTGATTAAAATGTTAATATCATCCAGAAACATGTTCATAGATGGGCTCAGAATAATGTTTAGCCAAATGTCTGGACACCCCATGGCCCAGGCAAGTTGACACATAAAATTAACCATTATATCTAGTGTATTTAAAAATTCACATGTCCTATAATACAGGAAGTGCACTCATAGACTTATAGCCTAGAGAAACTCTTTTATCTTTCAGCAGAGCAGAAAACTACACTGAGATATTGTCATACAATGGAATCTAATAGGCAGTGGAAATGAAAAGTGGATTACCCCAATAGGTTGAATTTCAAGTATAAATATGGAGAGAAAGAAAAAAGACAAAATAATGCATACAGTATGTTTCCAATTTAAAAAAAAAATGACTGGCAAAATGACACATGCAAAGCTTAGAGAAAGAGAGAGATTGAAGAGAGAGAATAAAAATAAGAAATTGTTTATTAAAAAAGTAAGACCAGGAATGAGTCTGCCTCTGTGAGAAATGGAAGGAGATGCAAATCAGGAGAGACACAGAGCAATTCATGGAGTGTTATTAAGATGTTTCTTAACCTAAGTGTTAGGAACATGATGTTCTTTTTATTGGTTTTTAAAATATGCATCTGTGTTTTCTAAGCTTTTATAAGCCTGTACAATGTTATAAATTACTTTTACAAAATAGCATTTGGAAAACAGTGTTAGATTATTTGTAGCACTTTTTGGTTTTAGAATAAAAAATTATTAAAAGTTCCATGTACTATTTATCTGTGTAACTTTAAGGAATTTTATACCTAACTGCCACTCTATGCAGGTTATCACCTAACCAAAAAGAAATTAAGTTTCTTTTTTTTTTAAAGATTTTATTTATTTTTATGACAGAGATAGACACAGCGAGAGAGGGAACAAAAGCAGGGGGAGTGCGAGAGGGAGAAGCAGGCTTCCTGCTGAGCAGGGAGCCCAATGCGGGGCTCGATCCCAGGACCCTGGGATCATGACCTGAGCCGAAGGCAGACGTTTAACGACTGAGCCACCCAGGCGCCCCAAGAAATTAAGTTTCAATAAAAAACATATGTTATTCAAATTCACAACCAAAACCCTCAGGTAGCTTTCTGATCATGGCCAGCTGGTTTGTTGGAGGAAAAGAATGAGAACAGTGGGATCTTCAGTACCGTTTCTCCAATTCAAACACCACTGCTGAAATTACATTATTTTTCCCATCCTAATTACTGTAACACACTGTTCTCTTTCCATATCTATGATGTTAAAATATTAAATCTCATACAGAAGTATGAATAGCGTTTGTCTGTCTTTACCTGTAGGACTGGAACAACCCACAGACTAGAAGATGGTGAATGCACATTGTTTTTGGGGAGGAGGAGAAAGCAAGAAAAATTGTTATTTCATCAATATTCCCAATTCCACTTCAAAACATATTGTTTATGCCTTTTTCACAAGGGTTTTCTAGGTTATTTTAAGCACCATTTAGAATATAAGACATGTACACATATTTTCCTTTCTTTAAAAATTTACTGGGTGGCTCAGTTGGTTGAGCCTGAGACCTTCGGCTCAGGTCATGATCCTGGAGTCCTGGAATCGAGTCCCACATCGGGCTCCCTGCTCAGCGGGGAGTCTGCTTCTCCCTCTGACCCTCCTCCCTCTCATGCTCTCTCTCTACTATTCTCTCTCTCTCTCAATAAATAAATGAAAATCTAAAAAAAAAAAATTACTTGAGGTGCTGATGGGGTATCAATGGAAATGGAAACACGTTTAAAAATACAGATTTTTTGGGGGGAGCAAGATGGTGGAGGAGTAGGAGACCTGGATTTCGTCTGGTCTCAGGAATTCAGGTGAATAGGGATCAAACCATTCTGAACACCTACGAACTCAACAGGAGATCGAACAGGATAGTAGCAACAACTCTCTGAACAGAGAAGTGACCACTTTCTGGAAGGTAGGGCGTGCGGAGAAGTGAATCCAAGGCGATATTCGGGAGGATAGACGGCGGGGGAGGGGGCCTCCGGCGGCCGCTTCTGGAAAGTGCTAGAGCCGCGGAGCACAAAATCGGAACTTTTAGAAGTCGGCTCCACTGGGGGACGTCGCTCCAGTGGCTAAGCGGGGGGTGGAACCCTCGCAGGACAGTGTGGTCTCAGGACCCTCGGGGTCACAGAAAGACCGGGGGTGCCTGAGTGCGGCAGAGCTCCCAGGGATCGGAGCGGGGAAGCCGGCTGCAGAGACGGAGCCGAGGCGTGGGCTCTCAGCTCGGGGTGGCCATAAACTGT
Source organism: Callorhinus ursinus (assembly GCF_003265705.2). Taxonomy (NCBI): domain Eukaryota; kingdom Metazoa; phylum Chordata; class Mammalia; order Carnivora; family Otariidae; genus Callorhinus; species Callorhinus ursinus. The sequence continues at coordinate 1,341,250 of NW_027397122.1, read as the reverse complement.
GATCCGCGACCCGGTCGGGCCACTGCTCCTCCAGCAGGGACCCAACAAGCGGCAGATCCAGGGAGACTCCCCTTCCTCCCCCGGGAGGAGCGGTGTGGGAGCGCACCGCAGGGATCTGCTGGGTTTGGAGACTCCACACGGGGTCGGGTGCCAGAGATAGCAACGCTCGGTCACAGGCCGGGTGAGCACGGAGTGCGGCCGGAGACCGGGGACACGGGAGTGACTGCTTTTCTCTGGGGGCGCACTGAGGAGCGGGGCCCTGAGTTCTCAGCTGCTCAGAGTAGAGATTGGGAGGCCACCATTTTCACCCCAGTACTCCAAAACCGTACCGAGAGCTTGCAGGGAACAAAAGCTCCTGAGAGCAAACCAGAGCAACTTGCTTAGCCCGGACCGACAAGGGCGGGGCAATTCCACCTCCAGCAAAGACATTTGGGAACCATGGCAACAGGCCCCTCCCCCAGAAGATTGGCGAACAGCCAGCAAGCCAAGACCAAGTTTACCGATCAAGGAGAATGGGAGAACTCCAGCGCTAGGGG
>NW_027397122.1:1301875-1340614 GCF_003265705.2 Callorhinus ursinus | reverse complement strand
TTTTTAACCAACATCTTATCAATCCCTTTTTTTAAAAAAACATTTTTTATTTTTCATTTTTAGAGTCATATTTTATCCTTTCATAGTACTTACCCTTATTTTTGGCACATATATATAAATTGTTATCTCTTTAAAATTTTGAGATACAGTTTCTTCTAACAGATCAAAATATACCCTAAATCACTTGTGTATGGCTTTGTTCTAGTCTCCTGCCTGAACACATTCTCTACCTTCTTTTTTTTCTTTCGTTTTTCTTTTTCTTTTCTTTTTTTTAAATCTTCTTTGTTCTTTTTTCAAACAACTTCTTATCTTATCAATCCCTTTTATAAAATCTTTTATAATTTTCATTTTTACAGTCATCTTCCATCCCTTCATTGTATCAACCCTTATTTTGTACACATATAATTCTTTCTTCATTTAAAATTTTAGGAGACCCTTTTTTCTAACAGACCAAAATACTCCCCAAATCTAGTGTGTGGCACTGATCTATGCACTAGCCTGATCATATTTGATTATATTCTTTTTTTTTGTATTGTTCTGTTTTTGTTTTTATCTTTTTCTTTTGTTTTTTTTCTTTCTTTTCTCTTCCTTTTTTCTTTATTTCCCTTTCTTTTCCCCTGGTTACAGGTCTTTCCTGATTTGTTTAGAGTATATTTGCTGGGGACATTGTTAACCTGTTAGCATTTTGTTCTCTCATTCATCTATTCTCCTCTGGACAAAATGACAAGACAAAAAAAATCACCTCAGCAAAAAGAAGAAGAGGTAGTACCGTCAGCCAGGGACCTACACAATATGGACATTAGTATGATGTCAGACCTAGAGTTCAGAATCATGACTTTAAAGATACTAGCTGGGCTTGAAAAAAGCATGGAAGTTATGAGAGAAACCCTTTCTGGAGAAATAAAAGAACTAAATCTACCCAAGTCAAAATCAAAAAGGCTATTGATGAGGTGCAATAAAAAATTGGGGCACTAAATGCTAGGATAAATGAGGCAGAAGAGAGAATCAGCGATATAGAAGACCAAATAATGGAAACTAAAGAGGCTGAGAAAAAGAGAGAGAAACAACTACAGGATCACGAGGGCAGAATTCGAGAGATAGGCGATACGATGAGAAGAAACAACATTAGAATAATTGGGATCCCAGAAGAAGAAGAAAGAGAGAGAGGGACAGGAGGTATATTGGAGCAAATTATAGCAGAGAACTTCCCTAATGTGGGGAAGGAAACAGGCATCAAAATCCAGGAGGCAGGGAGAACCCCTCTCAAAATCAATAAAAAGAAGTCAACACCCCGACATCTAATAGTAAAACTTGCGAGTCTCAGAGAAAATCCTGAAAGCAGCTCGGGAGAAGAGATATGTAACCTACAATGGTAGAAATATTAGATTGGCAACAGACCTACCCATAGAGACCTGGCAGGGCAGAAATATGATATATTCAGATATATTCTGGCATGATATATTCAGAGCACTAAACGAGAAAAATATGCAGCCAAAAATACTATATCCAGCTTGGCTCTCATTGAAAATTGAAGGAGAGATAAAAAGCTTCCAGGACAAACAAAAACTAAAGGAATTTGCAACCATGAAACCAGCCCTCCAAGAAATATTGAAAGGGGTCCTCTAAGCAAAGAGAGACCCTAAAAGCAGCATAGATCAGAAAAGAACAGAGACAATATACAATAACAGTCACCTTACAGGCAATAAAATGGCACTAAATTCATACCTTTCAATAGTTACCCTGAATGTAAATGGGCTCAATGCCCCAATCAAAAGACACAGGCTATCAGATTGGATTAAAAAATAAGACACATCAATATGCTGTCTGCAAGAGACTCATTTTAGACCCAAAGACACCCCCAGATTGAAAGTGAGGGGCTGGAAAACCATTTACCATGCTAATGGACACCAAAAGAAAGCTGGGGTGGCAATCCTTATATCAGACATATTAGATTTTAAAACAAAGACTGTAATAAGAGATGAGGAAGGATGCTATATCCTACTTAAAGGGTCTATCCCACAAGAAGATCTAACAATTGTAAATATCTATGCCTCGAACATGGCAGCAGCCAATTATATAAGGCAATTAATAACAAAAGCAAAGAAACACATTGACAACAATACAATAATAGTGGGGTCTTTAACACCCCCCTGACTGAAATGGACAGATCATCTAAGCAAAAGATCAACAAGGAAATAACTCTTTAAATGAAAGACTGGAGCAAATGGACTTCACAGACATATTCAGAACATTTCAACCCAAAGCAATGGAATACAAGTTCTTCTCTAGTGCCCATGGAACCTTCTCCAGAACTGATCACATCCTAGGTCACAAATCAGTCTCAACTGGTAACAAAAGATGGGGATTATTCCCTGTATATTTTCAGACCACAATGTTTTGAAACTAGAACTCAATCACAAGAGGAAAGTTGGAAAGAACTCAAATACATGGAGGCTGAAGAGCATCCTACTAAGGAATGAATGGGTCAACTAGGAAATTAAAGAATTAAAAAAATTCATGGAAACCAATGAAAATGAAAACACAACTGTTTAAAACCTTTGGGATACAGCAAAGGCAGTCCTCAGAGGAAAGTATATAGCAATACAAGCCTTTCTCCAGAAACAAGAAAGGTCTCAAATACACAACCTAACCTTACACCTAAAGGAGCTGGAGAAAGAATAGCAAATAAAGCCTAAACCCAGCAGGAGAAGAGAGAAAATAAAGATCAGAGCAGAAATGAATGGAATAGAAACCAAAAGAACAGTAGAACAGATCAATGAAACTAGGAGCTGGTTCTTTGAAAGAATGAACAAGACTGATAAACCCCAGCCAGACTTATCCAAAAGAAAAGAGAAATGACCCAAATCAACAAAATCATGAATGAAAGAGGAGAGATCACAACCAACAACAAAGAAATACAAACAATTATAAGAACATATTATGAGCAACTCTATGCCAGCAATTTAGATAACCTGGAAGAAATGGGTGCATTCCTAGAGATGGATCAACTACCAAAACTGAACCAAGAAGAAATAGAAAACCTGAACAGACCTATAACCACTAAGGAAATTGAAGCAGTCATCAAAAATCTCCCAAGAAACAAAAGCCCAGGGCCAGATGGCTTCCCAGGGGAATTCCATCAGACATTTAAAGAAGAATGAATACCTATTCTCCTGAGATTGTTCCAAAAAATAGAAATGGAAGGAAAACTTCCAAACTCATTTTATGAGGCCACCATTACCTTGATCCCCAAACCAGACAGACCCTATCAAAAAGGAGAATTACAGACCAATATCCTTGATGAACATGGATGCAAAAATTCTCACCAAAATACTAGCCAATAGGATCCAACAGTACATTAAAAGGATTATTCACCATGACCAAGTGGGATTTATCCCTGGGCTGCAAGGCTGATTCAATATCCACAAATCAATTAACGTGATAAAATACATTAACAAAAGAAAGAACAAGATTCATATGATCCTCTCAATAGATGCAGAAAAAGCATTTGACAAAGTACAGCATCCTTTCTTGATCAAAACTCTTCAGAGTATAGGGTTAGAGGGTACATACCTCAATATCATAAAAGCCATCTATGAAAACCTACAGCCATATCATTCTCAATGGGGAAAAGCTGAGAGCTTTTCCCCTAATGTCAGGAACGCAGCAGGGATGTCCACTCTCACCACTGCTATTCAACATAGTATTAGAAGTCCTAGCCACAGCAATCAGACAACAAAAAGCAAACAAAGGCATCCAAATTGGCAGGAGGAAGTCAAATTCTCACTCTTTGCAGATGATATGATACTGTGTGTGGAAAATCCAAAAGACTCCACCCTAAAACTGCTAGAACTCATAGAGAAATTCAGTCAAGTAGCAGGATATAAAATCAGTGCACAGAAATCAGTATCATTGCTATACACCAACAACAAGACAGAAGAGAGACAAATCAAGGAGTCGATCCCATTTACAATTGCACCCAAAACCATAAGATACCTAGGAATAAATTTAACCAAAGAGGCAAGGGATCTGTACTCAGAAAACTATAAAATACTCATGAAAGAAATTGAAGAGGACACAAAGAAATGGAAAAACTTTCCATGCTCATGGATTGGGAAAACAAACATTGTGAAGATGTCAGTGCTACCTAGAGCAATCTACACATTCAATGCAATCTCCATCAAAACACCATCCACTTTTATCAAAGAAATGGAACAAATAATCCCAAAATTTGTGTGGAACCAGAAGAGACCCCGAATAGCCAGAGGAATATTGAAAAAGAAAAGGAAAGCTGGCGGCATCACAATTCCAGACTTCCAGCTCTATTACAAAGCTGTCATCATCAAGACAGTATGGTCCTGGCACAAAAACAGACACACCATCAATGGAACAGATAGAGAGCCCAGAAATGGGCCCTCAACTCTATGGTCAACTTATTTTTGACAAAGCAGGAAAGAATGTCCAATGGCAAAAAGACAGTCTCTTCAACAAATGGTGTTGGGAAAATTGGACAGCCACATGCAGAAGAATGAAACTGGACCATTTCCTTACACCACACACAAAGATAGAGTGAAAATGGTTGAAAGACCTAAACGTGAGACAGGAGTCCATCAAAATCCTAAAGGAGAACACAGGTAGCAACCTCTTTGACCTCAGCCACAGCAACTTCTTCCTAGAAACATCGCCAAAGGCAAGGGAAGCCAGGGCAAAAATGAACTATTGGGATTTCATCAAGATAAAAAGCTTTTGCACAGCAAAAGAAACAGTCCACAAAACCAAAAGACAAGCAACAGAATGGGAGAAGATATTTGCAATTAACATATCAGATAAAGGGCTAGTATCCAAAAATCTATAAAGAACTTATCAAACTCAGCACCTAAAGAACAAATAATCCAATCAAGAAATGGACTGAAGACATGAACAGACATTTTTCCAAAGAAGACATCCAAATGGTCAACAGACACATGAAAAAGTGCTCAACATCGCTCGGCATCAGGGAATTCCAAATCAAAACCTCGATGAGAGATCACCTCACATCAGTCAGAATGGCTAAAATTAACAAGTCAGGAAATGACAGATTTTGGCAGGGATGTGGAGAAAGGGGAACCCTCCTACACTGTTGGTGGGAATGCAAGTTGGTGCAACTCCTCTGGAAACAGTATGGAGGTTCCTCAAACAGTTGAAATAGAGCTACCATACGATCCAGCAATTGCACTACTGGGTATTTACCACAAAGATACAAATGTAGGGATCCAAAGGGGTACGTGCACCCCGATGTTTATAGCAGCAATGTCCACAATAGCCAAACTGTGGAAAGAGCCAAGATGTCCATCGACAGATGAATGGATTTAGAAGAAGTGGTATATATACACAATGGAATATTATGCAGCCCTCAAAAAGAATGAGATCTTGCCATTTGCAACGACGTGGATGGAACTGGAGGGTGTTATGCTGAGTGAAATATGTCAATCATAGAAAGACATGTATCATATGACCTCACTGATATGATACATGTCTTAATTCGGGGAAAAAAAAAGGGGGTGTGGGGGGGGGGGTGGGGGGGTGGGAGGGATGGGGTGGCTGGGTGATAGACATTGGGTAAGGTATGTGCTATGGTGAGCGCTGTGAATTGTTCAAGACTATTGAATCACAGATCTGTACTTCTGAAACAAATAATGCAACATATGTTAAAAAGAAAAAGTAAAAGAAGAAGATAGCAGGCGGGGAAGAATGAAGGGGAGTAAGTTGGAGGGGGAGATGAACCATGAGACACGATGGATTCTGAAAAACAAACTGAGGGTTCTAGAGGGGAGGAAGGTGGGGGGATGGGTTAGCCTGGTGATGGGTATTAAAGAGGGCACGTTCTGTGTGGAGCACTGGGTGTTATGCACAAACAATGAATCATGGAACACTACATCAAGAACTAATGATGTAATGTATGGTGATTAACATAATAATAAAAAAATAAAAATATATAAATTTTTTTCTTTTTAATCAGATGACTTATAGAAGACCTAGAAGTGCATTTTATATACATGTATAGTTAAATTTTATACTATATACTTTATTATACATTTATGGAAAACTCCCTTGAATATATTTTATAATAGCAGTTACATATTAGTAAACATTTCTGAGGTTTAAAATATTTTCAAACTTCTAAGTAAATATAATATAAAGTCTATTATAAGCTTATCAGCTAAACATTTGAGATCATGAGAAAAAAATACTGTTTATTATAGACAATTTGAATCATGTCCACTAATTCCTTGGCACTCCTTCCATTGAAAGTTGGCGTCTGTGGTTACTTGAACAGTCAAATATGGGAAATGCGATGCTGCTATTTTGTGCTCTGGCCCTGAAGAACTAGGAAGCTTCAACTACCTCTCTTTCAGTATACTTCCTTGGATCCCAGCCCCTATGCCAAGAGGACCCCAAAGGAGCCATCGAAAGAGCCATAGAGAGGCATGATATCTTCCCATCCATAACCTGGGCTGGGCTTGTGGTGACAGACAGCATCAGCCATGTGTCAGCCAGCCACATGTGTCAGCCTTCTTGAAAATGGATGCTCCACTTTCCATTTGACAGTCTTAGAAAATGCTGTATGCAGCAGAGAGGACCTGACCCTCCTGAGAGCTACCCGGACCACAGATTAGTGAGTAAAATAAATTATGCTTGCCATTTTTAGGCCACTAAATTTGGGGAGTGGTCTTTAACTCAGTAAGAGTAACTGAAACAGCTTTTGATGCTGAAATATCTTGTGGGATAGGTGATATTTTGGTGGCCATTTTTAACACTGAAATTCTTTACAACTTCTATTAACCCATTTAATCATCACAACATTCATATTAAAAAAAAAAAACTATTATCTCCATTTTACAGATTTTGAAATAGTCACAGTACCAGAAAGAAAAAACTAGGAGGTCACAGTGCTGAGATGTGGACCAAGACAGTCTGGACTCAAAACTCATGTTTTTAGTTCTGACAAATTATTCTCTTTTGTAAGTCTTCTGAGAGTTGTTGATGGAACAGTACATAAAAATCAAGAGGTATGTGAGGTAAGTCATTAGAAAATCTTCATAGAGATGCTACTCTTGAAGTTTCAGAGCACTGTGTAGGTGAAAAAATGAAAGAAAATTGTTCTTGGAAGAGGGAGAAGTAAAAAGTAAGAACTTTAGAATAAAGAGTTATGAATGGAGTTAAACACAACATGGAGCATGGGAAGAGATTAGGAGCTTACCTCCTTCAGAGAGAAAATGCAGGCCAGTAAATAGAAACTTATTCAATAATAAAAAGGTACAACTAGTTACTAATAAGAACTATTCTTGGGGCACCTACGTGGCTCAGTAGGTTAAGCATCTGCCTTCAGCTCAGGTCATGATCCCAGGATTCCTGGAATAGAGCCCTGCGTCGTTGGGCTCCCAGCTCAGCAGGGACCCTGCTTCTCCCTCTCCCTCTGCAGCTCCCCCTGCCTGTTCTCACTGTCTTGCTCTGTCTCTGTCAAATGAATAAGTAAAATCTTAAAAAAAAAACAATTTTAAGTATGTTAGATATACTAAATAATTAACTTTTATGCCAGCCTTTTGAAGTATACTATTATTATACTATCATGTTATATAATACATCATAATACTATGATTGTCCGTCTTATAAACAAGTAAATGTGGCACAGAGAGATTAAATGAATAGCCTAATGTCACAAGGCAGAGAAATGGTAAAGTCTCAAGCAGTTTGTCCTCAGAGTTCATGTTCTTGACCATTATCCTGTGTTATATTAAGAAGCACACCGAAAATAAAACAAATACTGAAATCTAATGGACAAAATAGTAAATAAGGTAAACATAAATTCTTTCTTCTCCATTTCCAATTCAGCAGTTTAGCCCTGAGGCCCAGGTTTAACCTTCTGCATGTACTATTAGTCCTCCTGCAACCTATCATTTCAAAAGTGACCCTTTCCCTATGTAGGCATACTCAAGACATTTCCACGTAAAACAAAGAAGAGACAAACCAAGCCAAACCAAACGATAAGAAAAAGGAAAACCAAACCAAACAAAACAAAAAAACCGCATAAGCAACAATAAACAAATTAAAATAAAATGACCTCCTTTGGCTATACGAGCAGGTTTCATGAATGAATACTTTCACATTGTGGTTTCCATTGGTAAATTAATTTTGCTTATGAGTTATGTTAATAATCAACTGCTCAAAATTCCTGACTTTATTGTAGCTAAATCCTTTGAACACCTTTAGTTCTTATTTCCATATCATATATTAATGTTAATCCCTTATTCCCTTTTTTAGAAGTTATGTTGTCCTTTGAATTATCTGACATTGTTCTGGATTCCCTCTTTCCACCTGTCTATATGGGCTTCTCCTCTCCATCCCCACCCATGTTGCCCTTGCTGGCTTTCTTAATGATGCCTTTGGTACTTCTCATCATGCTGCACACTTGATCTGAGTCATCTCATCCTCTCTCCAACTTTTGGTTTATAACATATGTAAAACATGCATCTTCAATAAAAACAAATGTGATCAAGTGAACATTGTGACTTCCATTTTATACATGAAGAAACCAAAGCTTGGAGATGTAAGACATGTATGTCAAATCATGTTACCAGTAAGAGGTAGAGCAAAAGTTTGGGTTCTTCATTGCCAGAACTCATAAAAATATGTGTTGCTAATTCTCATAATAGTACTTATAACAACAATTAATTTCTTCTAAAAGCATCCAACTTTAAATTTAGTGTCATTATCCCAGTTCTAAAAAATTAAAAAACTCTGATCTGGGGGACATGAAAAATTTGCACTAGAGCACCCATTCAGAAAGAAATCAGACCAGTTGCTCAGTCTTCCTGAATCCAAATGTGCCCTCTTTCCATAACTGATCTACCTCGAGATGCCTGGGTGGTTCAGTCAATTGGGTGTCTGCCTTCAGTTCAGGTCATGATTCCTGGGGTCCTGGGATCAAGCCCTGCATCAGGCTCCCTGCTCAGCAGGGAGTCTGCTTCTCCCTCTCCCTCTCATTCTCTCTTGCTCTCTCTCTCTCTCAAATAAATAAATAAAATCTTTAAAAAAAATAACTGATCTATCCCTTCGCTGAGCTGCAGTTCCGGTACTTGATTTAAACTCAATGGCCAAAATGGCGGCTCATTGTCTTGATTTTCATTGTTCTGTGACTATATTTTTTAATAACATACCTCCTTTCTACTGATTTCTAAAATGTAAAATGGCTGGATTTATTTTCATTATCCGTATTCTTTTATATTTATCTCTTTTAGGATAACACACAATCTTGTTTAGAACAGAAATATAGAATCATCAAATATAAGAGCTCTATCCTAGATCATGGACAAGATTAGACCTTGGTAACATTAACATAAATGGAGGCTGATGACAGAGGAGCAATCTGAGAACATAAGATTTCAAAAGAGAGGGGAAAAAAACTAAACACTAATCATTCCCTTAAAGTAGTGGCATAGTTTCAAACTTTTGTTCAGCAAAATACTTTGATAGATTCATTCATTCATTTAGAATTATACCATAAAGCCTAATCAAAAGGCTAATAAAGGCTACTTATTTAGCTACTTTCTAGAGATCAAATTTCTAATAGCTGGACCTTATGGATAACTAGTCATCAGGGAAAGGGAGGTTAAATTATAATGTAAATTCCAGGTAGATTTCCTTTACTACGCCTTGTACAATTATCCTGCAGAAACTAGAAAACATAGATTGTGACTCTGCAGCAAATAGTATCTTTGGACAACTGGATCTGGTAATATAGTTTTTTCTACACATGTTGGCTTAAGTCCTAAAGAGTAGTAATAATAATACTCCAGTAATAATTTTGAAGTTTATTTGTATATCTTAAAAATAATTAGAAACCAGCCAGAATGTGTACAACTTCATGATGAAAACTTTGAGGACATCCCAAAGTAAAATATGTATATAGATTATGATCTTGTAGACCAAGAATTCTCTATAATTCTTATCAAAACCGGCAATCTGAGGTGCCTGGTTGGCTCAGTCATTAAGCATCTGCCTTCGGCTCAAATCATGATCCCAGGGTCCTGGGATCGAGCCCTGCATCAGGCTCCCAGCTCAGCCGGAAGCCAGCTTCTCCCTCTCCCACTCCCCCTGCTTGTGTTCCCTCTCTCGCTGTGTCTCTCTCTGGCAAATAAATAAATAAAATCTTTATTTAAAAAAAAAATCTATGGTTTTATGTGCTCTTTAACCATTCCTATAATCTAACAATAGATACCATTCCCAATGGTCATGAAGTATGTGTTAAATAGGAGGAAAATAGGCATTGGTCATTAAAGCTGTATTTCATCAATAAATGATAAATAAAAGTGACAAATATAGTTTTCAATTTTTCTACATGCTTTGCTTCATAAAGAAATGAAATAAATGGATTAATACCTGCCAAGGTATTGTTTGAAATATATATATATTTTTTACAGAGATATTTTGTTATCTATTTGGTTGATTTGGCAAGTCCTGGGATGTCAAAGAATGGAGCATTTAGTTGAAGATATCTTTATGCGAATTTGTAAAAAACAACATGCTTTTTCTTATGTGCCAGATTTTTCCAATGCTTAGTTTTAAAAGGCTGTTAAGATTGCTATTTAAGGAAGTTTACCCAAACTACATAAAATTAATTATATTCTAAATTCAAATAAAAAATCTGAAATGCACATCAAAAATCATTTGGTTCACTGATTTTTTTTTCTGAGTAAAGGATACTTGTCTTGGGGCACCTGGGTGGCTCAGTCAGCTAAGCATCTGCCTTCGGCTCAGGTCATGATTCCAGGGTGCTGGGATCGAGCCCCACATCAGGCTCTTTGCTGAGTGGGGAGCCTACTTCTTTGTCTGTCTCTGCTGCTCCCCTGCTTGTGCTCGCTCGCTCTCTGTCAAATAAATAAATAAAATCTTTATTTTAAAAAAAGGATACTTGTCTTTATTTTGGCAGAGATTTTTAACATCGCCTCTGAAATAGTCTTAGGAAAAAAAAAACACTTATTTTGTAGTATCTCTTGTCTTTTGCTTATTCATGGAGTTGTTCATTTTACAGTATCTCTGAAGTAGGGATAGGATATATAGTCAAAGTTAGCTTACAATTATGTTTGGCAGAAGCACATTTTCCAGATACATTTATTCCCTCTGGAATTCATGACCTTGACTGTGGACTTCCACCTTTTTACTAATAGCTAGGAATACAGAGAAGTACCTAAATAATGTATAGGTCTGGTCCACAGAAGATGGCTCTCTAGCTTTAAAGAAACCTAGACTACAGGGAACACACTGCCCTGGCTGGAGTCTTGCTACACTCTAGGTCTTGGATACAGAGAGGCAGTAGGTTCTCTACTGACCTGTGAGGTCAGCTCCCACTTCCATTGTAAGGCAGGGCTAGGCTGCCATGCAGGTGGAACCAAGGCAGCAGACCTAAGTGTGACTTTGCAGAAGAGGAATGATGAAATAGCAGACCAAAACTTATGATGATACACACCCCTCCCTTCCACATTTTTGGACAAAGCCATCATCATAGGATGTCACAGGTGTCTCCCTCCCAAAAAACTAACTGCACAGTCCATGAGATGGGAAATTTGAAAAGGAGATGGAAAATTGAAAGTTAGTTATGGTGAACGTTGTGAATTGTGTAAGACTGATGAATCACAGACCTGTACCCCTAAAACAAATAATACATCTATAACATGTAAAACAAATAATACATTAACATAATATGTTAATAAAAATAATTTAAAAAGAAAGAAAATTGGAAAGTTAGAATATCATATCTCTATAATAGTGGAAGTAAACAATGTTGGGGGGAGTGGAAAATAGCTGGAAAAGATACCTAGGTACAGGAAAGAAGGCCAGAGATGAAGCAAAAGTGATGTTGAACAAAAGGGAATGCATGATGAAGGAAGGTCTCCAGGGGTTAGGGAGAACATTGTCTACCAAATATGTGATGGGTGATCTCTCAAAAGAAAGTCCTCAGAGATAAGAGATAAAAACTAAAGGACCAATAGGTTCTAAATAAAGGTGGTAGTTCACAGAATGTGACTCACTTTTCTTTTTCAGTAAGTATTAGGCAAGTCAATTTCCAAGGGAAATGTTTGGATGTATTGCATGCACATCTGTCTTTTTTTTTTATAAAGATTTTATTTATTTATTTGAGAGAGAGAGAATGAGAGATAGAGAGCATGAGAGGGAAGAGGGTCAGAGGGAGAAGCAGACTCCCCGCTGAGCAGGGAGCCCGATGTGGGACTCGATCCCGGGACTCCAGGATCATGACCTGAGCCGAAGGCAGTCGCTTAACCAACGGAGCCACCCAGGCGCCCCCACATCTGTCTTTTGAAAGGAGGGAAATTTGATATACATTTAGTACTCATATTTATTACCTCTTTTAATATTTTGAATGAAATATTTATCTTTTATTCGGTAGATTAAAAAGCTAAACTTTTGTTCAATTAGATTTCTATTTTGGGATGAATGGGAAAGTGGACTCAAAAAGAAGTTCAAAAAAGTCAGAATAGATAGCCATAGGAGCACAATATAAAATAAGTTAAAAAGTAATTGCACCACAAGAATATCTAAGATATTTAGAAGGCATGTTTTTATAGACAAATCAGTGATTTCAATTTTGCCCTGATGAAAGAGCAAACACATTAGATACTGGTATTTCTTTCTTTGGGCTAATTAACGTGACAGTGAGAAGGACAAGAGGCAAGGTGGCCTTGAGTCCTTTTATCTTTCTGCCTTATACTTTCTACCAGATTTCATGCCATGTGATTCTAAGGAAATATTTCTGCAGTGATTTCATTTTACGGTCCATGTATTCTGTTTCCTACTGACTTATGCAATGTGGCAGTATAGGAGTGCAAGCTGCAGACATAGATGGTTAACATTGTATAGGAAATATTGCAACTGGGTTTACTGCCACTCCATAGTTGAATAACTGTGACACTAAGTGAAGATATGAATGCTTTTATGTACAGACAAATAGGAAGCAGATTTGACAGTCTGTTGTAAAAATAAAAGAACCTTAATCATGTTCTTGCCCGTGCAGAGGGTCATTCCACTACTGCATTGAAAGAGCGTCATAAGAATCAAGAGAAATTTGATCAATATGTCTGTGGCTAAACAATGATTACTAACTGGAGCAAAGAAAATAACTAGCAAAGAACAATTCATTAATCAATATCATATTTTATTTTACACTCTGATCCTAATTAATGGTTTTAATTCTTAGCAAAGTATTAAAATTACAAAAAGCATTCAATGAATATTGGTTGAGTTACATAATTCATTTGCTGAATAAATCCCTTCTTTTTAAAGTTTTTATTTAAATACCAGTTAGTTAACATGCAGTGAAATATTAGTTTCAGGTGTACAATATATTTAATACCATTTTAAGGATTTACCTGGCTAGATTTTACTCAGCATCATATAAAGGGATTAGGCTCCCTGTCAAAAATCCCCTTCCAAAATGGAAATTTTCACAAAGTTAATACATAAGATTCCAGATATGTTAAAATTATAAGAATAACATCAAATCTTTCAATTCCATTCATCTACTAATCACAATATAATTTTTAAAATATTTTTATTTAAAAACAATATCTCACTAATTATTATTATTATTTATTATTATTATTTTTTACAACATAAAGCATAGAAAGTGATTTTAGGAAGTGTACTAGTCTGCTCAGGCTACCATAACAAAAATTTGTCTACTGGGTGTTTTAAACAACAGACATTTATTTTTCTCATGGTTCTGAAGTTGGATGTCTAAGATCAGGGTGCCCACAATATAGAGTTCTGAAGAAAACTCTCTTGCTGGCCTCCATCTGGCCACCTTTTCTTTGTAAATCCACATGGCAGTGAAAGAAAGAGAGAAACAGAGAGAGAGATAGTCTCTTAGTCTCTCTTAGTCTATTATAATTCCATCAGACTAGGACCCTCCCTCATGACCTCATATAATTGTAATTACCTCCCCCAAAGCTTCATCTCCAAATACCATTAGAGTGCGGTTTTGGTCTTCAACATGTGAATTTTGGGAGAACATAGACATTTAGTCTATAACAGGTAATACATAAAAATGTAATATTTACCTTATAATTTAATTATAATATATTTTTAAACAATTTAATATATATTATTAATTAAGATGAGTAAATATTAAAACATTGATTAACTTAAAGATAAATATTGTGTAAATAATAATAGTAAAGGTAGGTTATGTTTATCAGTAGGAATTGTGAAAAAGGGACTTTCAAAAATCTTTACCTTCTCAAGAGCCACAATCACACTGGCAAAAACTGGAAAGTCAATTATGTCAGAACTCTGAAAATTAACCAAAGGCCTGCAACAATCAGCGGAGTATTTCTTCAACAAAAATGTGTGAATATCGATAATGACAATAAGCTCAGTGATGCTTTGACTAGCCTTACTTCTACCCCCATGCCTCTAGATCCCCAGTAGCCTTGAAAATCAACAGCCGCACAATCACTGTGAAAACCAGCAAACTTAATAGTCAGTTGAGGGACAGAATATATTCAGAGCCATTACCACTGATTGTTATAGTTATTAGTTATGTCTGGCCATTACTCCCAAACCCCCAATTACAAGACTTTTATTTACATGAACTGATTCAGAGATCATTCAGTATAAATAACCTTTACTCAGAGGTGTTTATGAAAAACAGTTATTGGCAATTTTTAATATCATAACTGCCTGATGCAGTAAAGACAGTTTTGTCATAAAAGAAGCTGACCAATAAACTTTTAAGAATCAACTGGGGAATGAGCTACCCATAGGGGAATTTCGAACACTCCAACATGTTATTGGGGCTCTAGAAGTTCATGTATATGGGTAAGGCTGTGCATTTGCCTTGGAAGGACCTGAGAAGGACCTGAACTCACACCTGTAGCTAAACCTGAGTATCTGCACAAGCAGAGATTTTAGTGGCAATAAGTGATAAAGGATAGAGGCTTTACTAATTTAATGGAGGAATGTCACTAAGTTAGCAACAACAAACCCTCCTGTGTGGGAGAATGGTTCTGATTTCCAGAGTTGCCATATTATATTATTTTAAAATGACAAGTTATCATTAAAATGTCACAATGTATTCAAAGAAATAAAAATGTATGGCCCATACCTGGAGGCCCGGGGGGTTGGGGGGAGGGTTGGTGAAGGGAATCGATACCAACTGTAATTGAAGAAATGAAGTTGTTAAGTTTATTAGACAGGGACTTTAAATCAGTTTTTTTTTTTAAGATTTTATTTATTTACTTTTCAGAGAGTGAGAGAGCACAAGCAGGGGGAGTGGCAGGCAGAGGGAGAAGCAGGCTCCCCGCTGAGCAAGGAGCTCAATGAGGGACTCGATCCCAGGGCCCTGGGGTCATGATCTGAGCCAAAGGCAGATGTTTAACTGGCTAAGCCACCCAGGCATCCCTAAATCAGTTATTTTAAATATGTCCAATAGACATGTCAAAAGGTATGAAAATGATGCCTCACAAAAAAAGAATATCAATGAAATCCTAAAAATTATAACAAAGAACAAAAAATAAAAATTCAGGAATTGAAATAATAATAACAGAAGCAAAATTTAAGAGAGAAGCTTAGCAGTAGATGTGAGATAAAGGAAGGAACAACCAATTTACTTGAAAATAGGCCAAGTGATAGGATACTACTGAGGCTGAAGAACAGAAAGAATAATAATGAAAAAAAATTACAGAGCCTCGGAGGCACCAGCCACACCAACTATTTATAATGGAAACTACAGAATGAGAGTAGAGAGACAAAGGGAAAGACAGAATATTTAAAGACCTATTGTCTAAAAAACTCCAGATTCGATAAAAGATATGAACCTCCACATCCAAGAAGCTCAGCAAATTCCACATAAGATGAATACAAAGAGACTCATGCCCATTTACACAACAAACAATACAAATCATTAAAAAGAACCTTGAAAACAAAAGGGAATGACTCATTACATAAAAAAGATCTATAACACAGTTATCAGCTGATTTCTCATCAAAAACTATGAAGGGTGGGGGTGCCTCGGTGGCACAATTAGTTAAGTGTCCAATTCTTGGTTTCAGCTCAGCTTGTGATTCATTCTTTCCATCATTCCATGGCTTCAAAAGTACTTATTTTATCCTTAGTTTTTGAAAGAATTTTTGATGGGTATAGAATTCTAGCTTAATGGGTTTGTTTGTTTGTTTTCCGTGCTGAGATTTTGAAGATGTTGCTTCATTTCTTCTCAGGTACATTTTCTTCCTAATGGGAAATTGGTATTATCCTTTATCTTTGTTATTCTGTTCATAGCAATTTTTCCTGAATGCACTTAATTTTCTTTATCACTACTTTTGAGCAATTTGATTATGATGTAAGCTATTGTAGTTTTTCTTTATATTGCTTGTTCTTGGCATTTACTCAGCTTTTAGGTTCTGTAGGTTTATAATTTTCATCAGATTTAGAAAATTTTCAGTAATTTCGTCCAAATATTTAGTGTGCTCCCTTTCCTCTCCTTCGGGGACTCAAATTATACAAATTGATTAAGTAATTACACTGCTTGATGTTATCTAACAGTGTCCCCGAAGCAATGTTTCCTTTTTGTTGTTGTTTAGGTTGAGTTGTTTTGTTCCCGGGTTTTATTTTGGGTAGTTTCTATTGCTGTGTGCTCAGCTTGACTATTTTTTGTTTTCCTTTTTGCAAGGCTTAATCTACCACATATACATGTGTGTGTGTATATGTGTGTGTGTGTGTGTATATCACAGTCAAGTTAATTCACATCTCTATGACTTCTATGTGCATCTTTTTTATATCAACACACACAAACATACAATGGAGTATTACTAGCCATAAAATGTAAAGAGATCTTGTCATTTGTGTAACATGGATGGACCTAAACGATGCTAGATGAAATAAGTCAGACAGAGAAACACAAATACATGATGATCTTACATATTTATGAAATCTAAAAAACAAATAACACAAAACAACAACAACAGACAGACTCTTAAATACAGAGAACAAACTGGTTCCCAGAGGGGTGGTGGGTGGGGGAATGGGCAAAATAAATAAAAAGTATTAAGAAACACAAACTTCCAATTATAAAATAAATAAGGCACAGAGATGAAAAGTACAGGATAGGGAATATAGTCAGTAATATTGTAATAACATTGTATGGTGGCAGATATTTATTGTGGTGAGCATTGAGTAATGCCCAAATGTTGTACACCTGAAACTAATATAACATTGTATATCAACTATACTTCAGTTCAAAAGAGTGGGTGGGGGGGCACGCATATATTCCCATCTGTAATGGTGAATTGTATGTATCAACTTGGCTAGTTGTTAGGTCAAAACTAGTGTAAATGTTCTTGTGAAGGTATTTTGTAGATGTAATTAATATTTACACACAATTGACTTTAAGTAATAGAGATTAATCTTGATAAAGCAGGTGAGTTTCCTCTAATCAGGTGAAGGCCCTAAGAGCGAAAGGGGAGGTTTCCCAAAGAAAAAGGAATTCTTCCTCAGGAAGGTAACAGAGATCCTGCTTGAGTTTCCAGCTGCCAGCCTGTCATATAGATCTCAGATTTGCCAGCCCCTCCATAAATACATGAGTCAATTCATATATATATATATATATATATATATATCCCCCCCCATCCTACTGGTTTTGTTTCTTTGGCAAAACCTAACTGATGCACCGTACCTATTATCTCATTCTGGAAACTCTTTTTAAGATGTTAACTGAGGCAATCATAGGACTCACCTCATGCTTTTTTCCTATGTTGCCTAATGCCTAGTGTCTTTAAATCCATTGTTTCATAGATATTGTCACAGTGTGTTTGTGTTAGGTGAGAGGATAAACTTGTTCCTATTATTTCTTCTTGCCTGGAAGTGGGAGTTTTTAGTAAAGTCCTTGATTATCACTCTTTAAGATAGCTTCACTCTGTTTGGGCCAAGCAGATATTTAAATCTGACTGGCTTTATTCTCTTTTAAATCCTTCTGTAAGTCCTCTGGGAACTCCCTGCTGAGTGCTATTGACTTCTGCTCCATTGAAGGGTCCCAATTCCCCTGAGCTTCAGTTTGCTCCCAAATACTTGTTGTCTTCAGTTTTCCTTTAACTTCAGCCCCCACTAATTGACCACATAATTCTTAATCCCAACGTTGTCCTTGTTCCCACATTTTCTCTTAGGAAGAACTATTTTTAAAAACTACAAACCAATATCCCAAAATGGCTTTCTTATCTAGTCCCCAGGTCTTGTAGGCTTGGATTACAGACACGCCCCTCTTCACTTATCCACACATCTCTCAGCAGGTACATGTCAGTGTGGAAAAAAGACGCCTTGTTTTTTCTAGCATTAACTCACAATATAACCTCAGGTAGTTCATTTCAGTCAACTGTGTCTTTATTCCCTAATTTCTTTTTTACCTTTATAGACTATTATAAAGGAGTTATCTAACTGTTATCATCTATCTATCATGTATCTATCTAGCAATCCCATATCTGTATTTATCCATGTGTCTACATTTAAATAACTAAATGAAGAATTTTAGCTTTCACTTAAAAAAATAATTCATGTGTATTGAGGTGGGGAGTTTGGAGAGAAATAAAAGAGCATTTGAACAAAAAGAGAGAGCAAAAGAGAGACCCATCTAACTAACAGGTCAGAAAAAAGCATGTTGGTGTGAACCAACCTGATGCCAACCAGTACAAATCCGCCATGACGACCACTCTGTGACCTGATGCCTTCTTGAGCACAGCGTGCCTTATACACATTCTTTTTGTTTTCCCACACCCTTAAGCACACCCTTGGGGCACAATGTCCTTGGTCTTCTCTGGAGATAAGACTATGATTCTCAACCATTTCTTCCAGGGTGGTCTCTAGAGCTATTAAAACAAGTCTTATGGGAGGTGGGCTTGCAGAGATCCATTCGTCTTGCTGCCATCCAAGACACAGTTCTATATGTAAGTCCCCTTAATGAACCATTTCTTATCAAGCTGGACTCATGAGACTTTTCTTTTGTTCTTATGGCTCCATTGGCCTTTGGGGGTCATTTTGCTTATATTTCCCTGTCATGGAACAATGCTACACCCAAATTCTGCTTCAAACCTGTTCTTGGAATTTTTAAAAGGGTTTTGATTTTTAAGTAAATATGTTTTGATTAACTTAGGCCATCCTACTAGATTATGTTAACCATTCTCCCACCTGTTACAGTGTCTTATAGCCTCAATTATTCTCCGCCATGTAAGAGTTAATAGTAATTTTTGTCATGCCTAACAAAGCTGAGTTACTTATCAACTCAGTGGTAGCCACCAGTTTCCTCGTAACTTTTCAAGGGTAAGATATTGAGGTCAGCTTTGAATAACTTGAGGAAATGAGAGCAAGTGAGGAAAGAAATGCTGGGTCAGGCCTTACATTTAAAAATATCTTTCGCTGAGGAAAACATCATCATCATGAAGATGAAAGCAACCACAAGCATTTATGAAATGTCTAGAAAGCTACTATGAGGTAACCCTAAGGTCAATGGAATGCATTAGAGTGTCTCGGCTTCTAGAGAAAAATATGTTTAGCCAGAAAACAGAAGACATGAGAATAAGTTTCTACATGTAGCATTTTAAAGAGATATAGTTTATTTAAATCATTTCCCTTGCTTCTCTCACTTCCAAGGCAAACATATTTTTATTAAATTTTAAATGGAGGTTTTTTTTTTTAAATCTCTCATGTTTCTTTCATAATAAATTTATGGCAGTGTTTAGGATATTTTAAGTGCTGTCTGTGTATCCCCTTGTTTACACTACATGGGGTCTTCAGTACAAAGAATGAACTCATTGTAGTAGTGTCCTTTGGATGGTACTGACAGCATAATTTTGTGTTTGTATTCAATATATTAATTTTCAGTATTTATTATAAGGATACATATCTTAGTATATGTCACAATGGTGCATATAATACGTGGTCAAAACGGAACCTCAAATAAAACTATACTCATGGGAAAATTCGATGTTTTATGCTAACTCTTTCCATGAATTGCAATGTTAAATAAGAAGACTTAATGCATACATGGTGAGTTGAAAGTGTCCCCAGAAGATAATTGTCCACATGGAATCTCAGAATGTGATTTGGAAACAGGGTCTTTGCAGAAGTAATTAGTAAAGATAAGGTCATACCAGATTAGGAGGGCACAAAATCTAATGACTACTGTCCTTTAAGACCAGGAGAGGATCCAGAGAGATGCACACAGACAAGAAGTTCAGGTGACAAAGGAGGCAGAGATTGGCGTGAAGGTGCCATAGGCCAAAGAATGTCAAAGACTGCTAGCAACCACCAGAAGCTAGGAGGAAGACACAGAACAGATACTCCCCCACAACCTCCAAATCAACAGATCCTGCTACAGCTTGATTTCAGACTTCTGGCCTCCTAAACTATGACAGAATAAATTTTTGTTGTTTTAAAGCCACCTAGTTCACGGTAATTTGCTATGGCAGCCCTAGAAAACTAACATAGCATATTTTAATCACATCTAAAACTTAATTTTACTCTACCTCTGTTTTTTTCCTACAAACTATATAATCTAATTTTTCAATCAAGATACTATAAAGGAATTTAAACAAATAATCTATTTATTTATATGTAATAATATATATAATAATATATATATGTTATATAATTGTTTTTTGAAGTGATTTCCAAATATTTTCCTAATGGGAAAAATATGTCATAGAGGATCATTTTAATGTCTCAGATTCTTTCAGTGCCTCACTCTTGACAAGATAGGATGCCCTATCTTCCAGGTAAGTGCACAGTTTCAATGCAGTGTAAGTGGTGGGGCACCTCCCAGACGCTCCTTCAAGAATGAAGCACTCGTTCCGTAGCTGCCGGGACGATTGACCACTGGCAGCTTTCAACCAAATCCCTCTCTGAGACTTCCCCCTTGGCTGACGAGAGCCACTTTTTTTCAAGGTCATGCTTCCTTCCTGAGGACACCCCACGTAGAACGACTGGCCAACATAAAAGGATAAAGGCCAACTCAGTTGCCCCAGTTGGGACCAAACTTTTTAGCTTTAGGTACTCCCTGTGAGGAAGGATTAGCTGAGGTCCCTGTGGGAGTTCAACAACTGCTTCTTCTTCTTCTTCTTCTTCTTCTTCTTCTTCTTTTTAAGATTTATTTATTTATTTTGGAGACAGAGAAAGAGCAGAGGGAGGGGCAGAGGGAGAGATGGAGAGAGAAGTAGACTCTATGCTGACCCTGGAGCCCAACATGGGGCTTGATTCATGACCCTGAGATCATGACCTGAGCCAAAATCAAGAGTTGGATGCTCAATAGACTGAGCCACCCAGCCGCCTCAGGAGTTCAACTTCTGTGCTCAAGTTTGCTTCCTTCCCTCCCCACAACAGGTTCATCCCACAGCGTTCCTCAATACATTTCTTGCACACAAACATCAGTCTCACAATTTGCCTTCCAGGAAACCCAACTGTAGCAGCTGGGGATGAGGAGAAGCATCTTCAAGATACATCTAGGCCACCAATTCTATCCCATTGAGAAAAATTCAGTAAAATGTCCTACTGTTCCTCCTTTACAAAATGACAAGTTTGTACTCATTGTTACTTCATTTGTGTCCCTTCTAACTCTAAATTGCTGAGAAATTCTGTCAATATCCCATATATTTGCCCCCAATAATATAGGCTTTATATGATGGCATATACATACATAGAGAGAGAGAGAGAGAAAAATAAATCATTTGAATTTCAAAGCTATGATCAAACTTATGTAACTTACCTCAACAGCAGTGTGACCACATGACTAGAAAGTAACATAAAACAAAACTTATCTTTTCTTCCCTGCCCGCCCCCACCATGCTAACTTAGAGATAGTGGGGGAAAAAATGGAGAAGAAAAGAAAGATAAGAAACTTCTTGCTCACACATTCACTTTTAGACTGTAAATTCTTAGACTGTAAACATCCAAACTAACATTACATAT
This sequence comes from Callorhinus ursinus, assembly GCF_003265705.2. NCBI lineage: Eukaryota > Metazoa > Chordata > Mammalia > Carnivora > Otariidae > Callorhinus > Callorhinus ursinus. The sequence continues at coordinate 1,318,612 of NW_027397122.1, read as the reverse complement.
AATGTATGGAAGAGATACTGTATTTTGAAAAACGTTTTGGCCTCAACTTTTCCTTTGAATTTATTGCAACACTTCCTGAGTAAAGTCTTCCTGCCCTCAGAATAGATTGTTGAACAAGCAAGTGAAGTAATTTGGTGCAACCCTGGGGCTTAAAGGACATAGCTCTCTCTTCCTGAGAGTTTTGTAACAAGTTTTACACCCACAATTAGCTGTAGGATGCCGTCCTAAAGGTGACCTTGATTTATTTAGCTGATTAGTCAGTAGATACTTTATAAAGTTCAATATTCTGAAGATTGATCAGAAAAGGAAACTTTTAATGTCCTTAATGGGGTCATTAGTGATATTACTGAATGAAATTAAACTGAAGGACAATCTCAACAAACTCTTTTTTTTTTTTTTAATTCTAATAGCATACCCCTGGGAAAGTTAATAGCTAGTGTAAATTGGTGCCTATTTCCTTTATCTCATTTACTTTATCTGGTTTAAATAGAAAACAGACGATTACATTGAATATAAATTAGAAGCACTGCCTATTTTCTAATCTTGACTCTTATAAAAATAAATGTATAGACCTTTATAAACTCAAGGAGAATTTTTATGGACAGTCAACAGTACTTTTAAAAAGTTGATAATTTTTTTCATGGATGATAACTAACTTCTTTTCATAACTGTAATATTTATTAGTGTGAAATGACAATGGTGAATTTATTATTTAGGCATTGATTCCAGTTTCAATTTGTGAATAATTATTCCAGATGATGAGTTATAGTTTGAAACTTTCAAGTCATGAGGAAGGAAAACATCATTGAAAGAGACAGTTTATCAGATAATGGGGCAGCATATACATTCATATGCTGTCGGCCAAATGAACACGCCTATAAAATGGTGAAAAGAACTCTAGAGGGGCGCCTGGGTGGCTCAGTCAGTTAGTGCCTGCCTTCAGCTCTGGTCATGATCCTGGGATCCTGGGATGGAGTCTCACATCAGGTTCCCTGCTCAGTGGGGAGCCTGCTTCTCCCTCTCCCTCTGCCTGCCACTCTGCCTACTTGTGTTCTATCTCTCTGTCAAATAAATAAATAAAATCTTAAAAAAAAAAAAAAGAACTCTAGAGAAAGGTCAGGGATTGCTGATTTTCACCCAGACTTTGCAAAGCACTAGAGAACATAATCGTCATGGCTTATCCTGCTCATTTCTTGATTGGGTAATAATTATATATGATTTTCCCTCTATAGGGTTCATGTAAGAATCAAATTGGATAGCATATGTGAAAGCAACACAAAAGCTATAAAACAATATATAAACAAAAGGTTTTTGAGACACATTACTATTTTGCTTTCAAACTTGATTTCATATTGCTCTTCTAAGCAGCAGGAAGAATTCTTTGGTTATGTGTATCTCTTGCTTCTTGCTAAAGTAAATGAAGCGAGCCAAGATGTACAGTTTTGTCTCATAGCTAGAACTATGAGGAAATCAACTTTAAAAAATTTATAATAAATATGGAGAAAAAATTGAAGATTAGGATATCTAATGATATATTGAATATAAATTTCTCATGATATATACTAAAAATAAACAAAAAATGAAAACACCAAAAAACCTATCATAGGTATTCATAGGTGAGAATAAATTTAACTTAAAAAGTACAACATTCGTATACAGAAAAGCACAAATATTGCTGAGAGAAATTAAAGATCTAAATAAACTGAGATTCTATATTCATGGTTGGAAGACACCATTTTCTACCCAACTGATCTACAAATTTGAAAGAAGCCCTATCAAGACTTCTGTGTACATTTTTTTTTGGAAATTGAGAGTTGATACAAAAATTTATATGGCAATGAAAGATCCAGAAGACAGAAGAGTTTTAGAAAAGATGAACAAAGTTGGGGGACTTACATTACCAAATTTCAAAAATTTACTCTAAAGTCCTAGTAATCAAGATACTGTGGTATTGGGAAAAGAATAGGCTAGGTCAATGGGACAGAATTCAGAGTCCAGAAATGTATCTTTACAATCATGGTCAATTGCTTTTTAACAAAAGTTCCAATACAGTTCAACGAGAGAAAGAATTGTCTTTTCAACAAACGATACCAGGACAAGTGGACATACACATGGAAGAAGGAAAAGAAAAGAAAATAAAGAAGTAGAAGAACAGGAAGAAGAGATGGGGTGGAAAATCTTCACTCTTCCCTTACACGATATACAAAAAAAAATTCAAAATGTATTACAGACCTAAATATAAGATTCAATAATATAGAACTTCTTGTGAAAGTATGAGAATATCTATATACATGTGACACGCAATGCACAATGCTATAATTAGGTTTAACTGTTATTAGTCCAGGGAGCATTACACATGTGAAAGGGTGGCCAGGTATTAATCAAGAAATTTTAGAGAAATCTGTTAGCATCAGAACCGTCTAAAGATGAAGTAGATTGACTCTAAAAGTAGTGAGTTTCCCTACACTGGAGGTGTGCAAATAACTCAGTCAATGTTATAAGCATTGGTTGTATTGAACTAGAGGAACGGCAATAAATTCCACTCCCTGATCTGAAGGAGCTCCTGGTCTAATGCTGATGAAGGCAAGTTGAAGGAAAATTATAGGAGATATGATGTAAGTTCAGAAGAAAAGGTGACTGTGACAGCCCCTGATGGCACATAGCAGGCCTGGGGGTCAGAGAAGGCCTCCTAAAATAGATTTCAAATGAGCTGAATTTTTAAGAATGAACACAGCTTTCCCAGACAAAGCAAAAAGTGTGGGATAGTACAAACAAAGGGAGGTACAAAGTCATGGACACACTCAAATTCACAAGATCTATTAAATGCCATGTGCTAAACACTTGTAAAAGCTGGATATTCAACACAATAATATATACTTAAGTGATATATGTAGAGTTTATTTGAAAACAAATACTAAGTAGGAATAAAGCAGGGAAGAGATGTAGGGAACAGAGTGAGAGGGAAGGTCATCATTTTAGTTGGGGTAAACTGGGAAGGTCCCACTGAGGAGGTGATGTTGAGTAAAAGCCTAAAGAAAAAAAAAGGGGGCATAGTGCTTTAGGAGAAATGCAACTTAGGTAGAGTGTAAAGCAAATGCAAAAGTCCTGAGCAGGAGTGAGGCTGGTTTTTCTAAGACTTGAGTCCAGTGTGGCTAGATGAGATTTAAGTAAAGTGTTGGAGAAGAGATCAAAGAACTAATGATTTGATCTAGGAGGACAAATCATGTTGGCCTTATCTAAACTTGGAGAAAATGAAAAAAGATAGCTTATCCAAGGCATTTTATCATTTTAGAGTATCCAGAACATATAGAAAAAAGGTCAAGAATTACAAGAAATAAAGTTGGAGGGTCAAGGAAGCAGGAATGATTCCTGAAAACCTTGTATAGGGTGACAATGTGCCCACATTTGCTCAGAACAGACCCTGAGGACTCCTGTTTTCCTGCAATAATTTTTAATAGTGCTGTTTCATTTTCAAAACTGTCATGGTTTGGACACTAAATGTTACAGTCCCCCAACACATGAAGGAAGTACTTCTTTTTTTTTTTCCTTATAAGAGATGAAGAGGAAAGAAGGGTGGTGAATTTGAGAAAGAGCACATCAATACAGCATTGCCACACTTTGTTCAAGGCCAGGCAAGAGGCTGGGACACCATTTCTGTAATGAGAGAGGTTGGCAGAATGTTTTAGTTAGTGCAGGAAACATGGCCAATGAGTTGATGGGAGAATCCAGCCACAGAGAAGCGGTATACTCAAGTTTTATTATTACATTATCCATTGTAGGCTTCATTCCTCCAAAGAGCCTGGTAGAAGGTGACCATCCTGTCATTTATTAATGAATCTAAATGGACACTGATTTTTTTTTTCCTTTACAAGGGAATCATCTTTCCTCTAAAGGAGTGTGCCTTCCTCCATGCTTTCATAATTTGTGAGCAGTAATTCTGACCACAAAATTCACAAGGTTCAGCAATTATTAGATGATTTGGTTAAAAATTTTGGAATGCTACACAAATACAAAGCATCCTACTCAAAAGTGCTTAAATCTTCTGAGCACCATGGAAATGGAGCACAATTCACTATTAACTTTAGAGTTTTAGGCCACAGCATATGTTATGTTAGTAACTTCAATCTCATAAAAAATTCACGAGCAATAATACCACTGTAATTCTAAGGAACTCCATCAGACAACTGAATCAACTAAATAACCAAAGTGTCTGGCTTCCTAAGCAATTTTAAAATCAAATAAATCTTCATTTTGGTTTTTAATAAACTTTACACTTGAGAAGGCTATAAATCTTGTGCACAGTGAGGGGAGGAGTTAGCATTAATTAAGCACCTATAATATGTCAGACAGCATTTGAATGTTATCTAATTTTTTCTTTTAACGACTTTAGCATGTAAGTTTTAGCTAATTTACAAATGAAGAAACTGAGGCTCAGTGGTTAAGTAATTTGCCCAAAGTCACTTAAATAGTAAGTGGCACAAACTGAGTGAAAAACAGTTCTGCCAGACTCCAAAACCTATTCTCTGTCACTCTTTACAACAAATATCCCGTTGTAGAGTCAACATTAAGTAATTAAAAGTAAACAAACAAAAATAGAAAATATATTTTAATTAAATTCATCAGTATTTGCTATATGTTGAGGGCTGTTTGGGCCATGTGCCTGAGATGATTGACATGTTTCATAGAATAAATTGGTAATAACACTAAGTGACACATCTTTACTGTATTTGAGATGCTTGTTTTATAAATTAACTCATGCAAACTTCTTAACGATTCTATAAGGTAGATAATATTATTGCCACCATTTGGAAGTGAAGTAAATGAGGCATTATGATGCAAAGAAAACTGTGGGGAAATGGTTCAGTTTGCCACCCGGGTTGCCCTGGAAATCTGTTGGCTGGAACCCTTTCCTCCAAAGGTGCAGGAACTTCCCTGGAGCTCAGTTCCTTCTCATGGGGTGTGTTTATTTCTCCTCCCAACAGGGGACGATCTAACATCCCAACATCTCCAAGGCCTTTAGGGGCCAAGCAGATGATGTTCTCAGAAAACTACTTGGTTAGGTAATGCCTCAAAACTGCATTACTTAGCAATAAGCAGTCAGTGAATTCCTCCTGCAAGCCCACTTCCTCACACTTGTTCTATGAGAAAGTGAGATCCATCAGGGTGCCGATGCTCCTTTGGAAGGTCTCTGTGGGAGGAGGGAAGATAGAAGACCCATTTTTTTTTCTAGTCTTTGTTGACTCAACTTTAGAACTTTACTCTTTCCTCAATACAGCTTGTTTTTATTTATTTATTCTTTCATTTAAAAAAATCAACCCCCCCAGGGCTCCTGAGTGGCTCAGATGGTTAAGCAACTGCCTTCGGCTCAGGTCATGATCCTAGGGTCCTGGGATCGAGTCCCACATTGGGCTCCCTGCTCCTTGGGAGACTGCTTCTCCCTCTGTTTCTCTCTCTCTCTCCCTCTCTCTCTCCCTCTCTCTCTCATGAATAAATAAAATCTTAGAAAAAAAAAATCAACCCCCTGGGACGCCTGGGTGGCTCAGTCAGTTTAGCGACTGCCTTCAGCTCAAGTCATGATCCCAGAGTCCTGGGATGGAGTCCCATGATGGGCTACCTGCTCAGCAGAGAGCCTGCTTCTCCCTCTGCCTGCAGCTCCCTCTGCTTGTGCTCTCTCTGTCTCTCTGACAAATAAATAAATAAAATCTTAAAAAAAAAGTCAACCCCCATGTCTTTGTCCAATTTATTCTGAACCCAGTTGTGTGACCATTGGTGACAATTTTACAACAGCCATGGTATCACATGGTTTAGTGGTGGAACAGGGACTCAGATCCAGGCTTCTACCACAATCAAACTGTATTCATTAATTAAGTCCAAATTAAAATAAACATTAAAAATGCCAAATATACCCTTAATGGACTTTCATTTTTTGTTGTTTGAGATGATATTTATAGGTATTATAAAACAATAGAGATGAGAATTCAGAGCAAAAGGGAACTTAAAATGTAACAAGTTGGAATGGTATCAGAGGCCAAATATCTTATGGCCGGGGCAAGTGAGTGCAACGCCAAATCTTCTAGAATGGAGATGTTGACATCTCAAAGTTGATCATTAAGACAATTGAAGCAGATGGTGGCTCAGGATTTAGGCAGACCTGGGTGAGAATCATTGCTTCAACTCTAAGTAACTGTATGAATCTTGTAAAGTTATTTTATTTAGATAAGCTTTACTTCTGAAGTGGGATAGATAATATTTATTTCAAAGTGTGGTTATATGGATAAAAGAAAAACAATGTTTGCAAAACCCTTGAAATACACATCACATACATGCAAATATGTCTAGGTAGTAAATATCTTCCATATAAACATATATGTTTTATCCAGTTAAAATCTAGGAATTATAGAATTCACTTATAAGAATTACTACTCATTAATGACTCAGATCAAAAGAGATGAAATTAATTTTGTACTTAAACTTGCACATAAATGTTTTTTACTATTTAATTATAAATATTCTGCAACAAATTAGAAAGTATGGAAGGCAGCATATGAGTACACATGCAGATATAAATAATAGCACTGCCTGGGTGATATAATTAAAAACAAAATAATAATTGATTTAGATGGTGTTCCACTTAATAAAATTCAGAAGAAAATATACTTCAAAATATATGCCATCAATGTTGCAAAATATAAAATCTGCCTCAAACTATAGATTGAAATTATTATTTTTAGCATATACCTAAGGTGTTTCTTATGGGAAAAGGCCATTTGGTTTCATTTCCCAAGCCATTATTTCACTAATAATGGTTTCAGTTAGATGTAAGTTTTGAATAAGTTGAGAAGCTAGGTGTTTCACCTCTGCAAATCAGAAAGCTTGTCTTGGTCTGTACTGTGATGTGAGAATTGTTTCAAAGGGAAGAGCATATCTAAACATGAATGACCTTGGAAATGGTAATTGGAAATTTCGTTTTCTACTAAAGATGAGACAACACTACTGATATTCAAGAGATATAGAAAATAGATGTGATATCATTGTATTCTTTTAGATTATTTTCCTACATTACAAAGTTTTGTGCAACATAAAAAAAGATAACATTGAATTTTTATTTAGAACACAATATATTTATTTGTAATGTCTATGTATTGGAGGTATTATTAGACTGGTCTCATATTTGTTTCCATAATTGATTGTATTCAAAGAGCTTTATAGATTCCATGGAAATGAAAGTCAATAAAAAAACAAAACATTAAGCAAATTGTTTTATTTGGATTGTTACTATATGGGAAAATTATCTTCTTAATCGCATAGGTTTTTTTTTAAGATAGAAATATATGATTTATTGCATATAAAAATTTATATGAGTATGGATTTTCTTTGCTATTAGTTCTCAAATGCAACTAATACCTTGTTCCAAATGAAAAGTTTTATGTATAGAAAAGATTACACATTTAACACACATAAAAGTTTTATAAATTTATTTTTATTGATCTGAAAATGCTAAGAAATTGTATTTAGCACCATTATCAATTGAATAAATAGACAAATGGCAGAAGAGCAGGTCAAGAACTACTCGTGGCTTAGTAGAAAGAGCAATGATAGATCTTTAATCCTTAAAATGGAATATGCTTTGCTACTCACACTATAATTTTGTGTTACTACTTCCATTATATTAAAAATCCTACTTTCAGATCTCTTAACAACGATGGAACTGATTCAAAACAATGTGTCTTTTAAACTACAATTTTCTAATCTCAAAATATATAAATACAATATGGCCTTCTGATTTTAACAACTCAATTTGTGCTGAGGACCACTTAAAAGAACATGTGGAAAAATATTTAATAAACTGTAAAGTTCAATGCTATAGATAGTGATTGAAGCATTAGTTATAGAATTGTTTCTCTCTTAATTTTTCTTAAAACTCATCGTGAATTACTTTGAATAAAGTTATACAAGTAGCTTGCCCACATAAAAGAGGGCCAAACATGTTTGATTGCTATTTTCATGATCCAGTCGATTACATCAGCATGGCAATCTTCATGGGGCTCATTTCCTGTAGGCATACACACACTAATCCAGTGCTCCTGAAAACTTTGATCAGCTACCTAGTCACTTTAAATAATAAACATGTTTGCTTTAGCAACTTTATCATTGTTGCCGTTTATCTGAGTAAATGTGCACTTCTCTATTCTATATTGTACATTCAAACTTGAGCCATTCTCCAAGTTCAATTAACTGAGGAGAGCATGACCAAGCCAGCTATTTTGGCTACTCTAACACATGAATTAGAGCACTCCAAGACCCATATGCTGGACTGCAAAATAGGATGACATGTGGAGTACTTGGAAATGCTCTGAAGTTGGCAACAAAAGATCTAATTCTGTTGCTGAGGGTTTTTTGTTTATTTTCCATTACTTAGTATTTCCTAATCTATTTCACCCCTTAAGCTGTAAGCTCACTGTGGACACAGCTCTATTTTAGTTACCCACTGTATCATCATTGGCTAGGACCTTTTCTGCCACAGGGTGTAAGCTCAAAAATTAATTTTTGGCTTATGAGATTTAAAACACTTATGTCATATTTCTGCTTAATAAAACATTTCTTTTGTGAAGGAGTATATATATTATATATAATATATATGTTATGAAGATTAAATATAATTTGCATCTTCAAATTGCATCTGTTAAGAATATGTAAATTTAAACAACAAAAATGTGCAGATTTGTCTAAATAAAGCAGTAAAACTTTATAAAGAAACATAAATGATCACTCAAATTAATCACAATACATACAATTTCTTACGAAGTCAGACTCAATAGTGCAAGTGCCTATTCTATAAGAATTTGTCTATATATGCTATAAATTTGATAGACTTTTTAATTGAAAAATAAATATAAACAACGAAGAAAATACTAAAATCAAGAGCTAATGATGAGGGGTGCCTGGGTGGCTCAGTCGTTAAGCTTCTGCCTTCGGCTCAGGTTATGATCCCAGGGTCCTGGGATCGAGTCTTGCATCGGGCTCCCTGCTCAGTGGGGAGTTGGCAGCTCCCTCTCCCACTCCCCCTGCTTGTGTTCCCTCTCTCTGTCAAATAAATAAATAAACCTTAAAAAAAAAGAGCTAATGATGAGAAATTAGCCCTATCAAATATTGAAATGAATTATGAAATGATAATGACTAACAACTTGTGGTACAAAAGAAAAAGTAAGAAAGTCTAAAGAGAGCTCCAAATTATAAGAGGATGTAACACAATGTGGCATTTATTATCAGAGGAAAATCTGTTTATTTGTTTTCTTGATAAATGCTGGTGAAATACTGGCTACCAATTTGGAAATAATCTGTATCTATATCTCAAAGGACATCTCAGGAAGTCCAATAATTTAATATAATAAAATGGAGCCATTAAAGTAGTCAGGTAAAACTTAGAAAACTTTTTTAAAACAACATTTTTGATAGTATAAGAAACTTTTAAAAGCTTTTATACATTTCTAATAAAGAGGGAAAGATTTTCAACCTCATATATAAACAAAATTTTGAATAGCCATTTTTCACTAATTGAGATAAGAAAAATGTAAGTGTTGTTGCATAAACGGATCTTCAACTTACCGTAGGGTTATGTCTCGATAAATCTAACATGAATTGAAAATATCCTAAGTCAAAACGCATTTAATTCACTTACGCTGTCAAACATCATAGTTTAGCCTATGGGGTGCCTGCGTGGCTCAGTCATTAAGCGTCTGCCTTCGGCTCAGGTCATGATCCGGGGGTCCTGGGATCGAGTCCCTTGTTGGGTTCCTTGCTCAGCGGGGAACCTGCTTCTCCCTCTGCTGCCCCCTGCCACTCTGCCTACTTGTGATTCCTCTCTCTCTCTCTCTGTGTCAAATAAATAAAATCTTTAAAAAAAAATCATAGTTTAGCCTAGCCTACCTTAAATGTGCTCAGAACATTTACATTAGCCTACAGCTGGGCAAAATTCTAACACAAACACTATTTTATAATAGTGTTGAAATCTCATGTAATTTATTTCATACCACACTGAAAGTGAAAAACAATGGTTGTATGAGTACAAAATTATTGTAAATGTAGTGGTTGTTTACCCTTATGATCTTATGGCTGACTGGGAGCTGCTCCATTGCCCAGCATCACAAGAGAGTGTCACCTGCAAATCACTAGCCTGGGAAAAGATCCAAATTCCAAACTCCAAGCACAGTTTCTACTGAATGTGTATTAGTTTTGCACTATTGTAAGATCCAAAAAATTACAAGTAGAACTATTATAAATCAGAGACTGTTTGTACAAGAATTACACATAAAACATCTTTATGATAAAAAAATACTGGATAAAAACTAAAGTCTCTCAACAGATTGTAAGAAGATAATTGGTATCACATCCATACTGTAGAATTTTAAGCAAGAATTAAAAGCTCAATGTATTCTGAGTATGGTTTGTGATAACAACTAAGTGATATTTTCCAAATTTCTTTGTTTTATATCCTAAGAATGTTATAAAATAATTGGACATGTAGGAGAGAGAGCTAACAATTTATTATGCAATATTAAATAAAAATTTACTTTTGCTAGGAAATAAGAAAACAATTCTTAAAATTACCCTCCATTATATATTTTCATTTTTAATAATTCGCTTTAACAGCCTTCAGCTCAGGTCATGGTCCTGGAGTCCCGGGATCGAGTCCCACATCGGGCTCCCTGCTCGGCAGGGAATCTGCTTCTCCCTCTGACCCTCTTCCCTCTCGTGCTCTCTATCTCTCATTCTCTCTCAAATAAATAAATAAAATCTTTAAAAAATAATAATAATCATTTGCTTTAATAACTTAAAATTTTAATCATAATTTTTTGGCCAGTAATCAATGAAGTCTTCCATAATTCAAGTATACTTTATATTTCTTTTAACACATGTTATCTAGAAATTGCCATATAGGGAGAAGTACTTTTTCAAAAAGATTATATTGTGGAATAATATAGCACTCATAAAAACCACAAGTCAGCCAGTTAATTTTTACAGTATGGGGGAAAGATTACCATTTGGTTTGGATGGTATGGGCACTTTTACATATTTGAAAATTTTAGAGTTATGTGCTGGGAGCACTATTTCACTTTAGTTTTGGAAAAAACTAGTAAATTTGCCCGTTTAAAATCTTTCCAATTTTTCAGGGAATCTAGTTCTTACCAGCCAGTAAGTTGGGTGCCTCCACGTAGGAATGAATGGGAGAAGGCAATATGGCTATTTCCTAAAACTTTTTTTAACTTGATTGAAATCTTACATCATATAAAACAAACAAACAAACAAAAACACAACTCGAAATGCATTAAGTACCTAATGGTAAGGTTTGAATGTCCTGCAAGGCTTGAAACTATAAAACTTCTAGAACAAAACATATGGGAACAGCTTCATAACATTGGTCTTACTAAATGATTTCTTGGATATAGCACCAAAGGCACCAAAAACAAAAATGGGCAAATGGCACTACATCAAACTAGAAACCTTCATAAAAATGGAAACAATTAACAAGGAAAAAAAAGCAACCTACAGAATAGGAGAAAATATTTGCAAACCATACAGGCAATAAAGAGTTAGTTTCTAGGATCTACAGAGAACTGTTAGTCAAGAGAAAAAAAAATACAGGTAACCCAATTAAAAATTGGACAAAGAACTTGATAGACATTTCTCCAAAAAGACATACAGATTGTTGGCAGGTATATCAAAAGATGCTTGAGATTACCAATTAAAATCAAAACCCTAAGGAGACATATCACCTTATGACTGTTAAAATAGCTATTGTAAAGAAAAAGAGAGAGAGAGAAAGGACAAAAAAAAGGGAGAGAGAATGAGAAAAAGAAAGAAGAAAAGAAGGAAGGAAGGAAGGAAAGAAAGAGAAAGAAGAAAGAAGAAAGAAAGAAAGAAAGAAAGAAAGAAAGAAAGAAAGAAAGAAAGAAAAAGAAAGAAAGAAAAAGAAAGAAAGAAAGAAGAGGAAAACAAGTGTTGGTGAAGATGTGGAGAAAAGGAAACCCTTGTACATTATTGGTGGGGATATAAATTTTTACAGCTATTATGGAAGACAGTATGGAGTTTCCTCAAAAAAAAAAAAATATATATATATATATACATATACGATAGGATCCAGAGATACCATCTCTAAGTATTTATCCAAAATAATTGAAATCAGGATCTTGAAGTCTGCATTCCCGTGTTTATTACACCATGATTCCTAATAGTCAAGATGTGGAAACAACCTAAATGCTCGTCCAATAATAAATGAATAAATAAAATGTGGTATATAAATGCAAAGAAATATTATCTAGCCTTAAACAAGAATTAAATATTGGGTGCCTGGGTGGCTAAGTTGGTTGAGCATCTACCTTCAGCTCAGGTCATGACCCTACGGTCCTAGGATTGAGTCCCGCATCAGGCTTTCTGCTCAGCGGAGAGTCTGCTTCTCCCTCTGTCCCCCTGCTCCTGCTGGTACTCTCTCAAATAAATAAATAAAATCTTAAAAAAAAAAAAATGAGAAGACAAGCCACAGACTGGAAGAAAAATATTTGCAAAAGACATCTGATAAAGAACTGTTATCCAAAATACACAAAGAACACTTAAAAACTCAATGATAAGAAAACAATCAATCTAATTTTAAAAATGGCCAAAGAGTTTAACAGACATTTCACCAAAGAAGACTACAGATGGGAAATAAGCCTATGAAAATACATTCCACAGCATACGTCATCGGGGAAATGCAAAATAAAACAACAATGAGATACCAAAACACACCTATTCCAATGGCTAAAATCTGGAACACCTACCACACCAAATGCTTGGCAGAGATCCATAGCAGTAGGGACTCTCATTCTTTGCTAGTGGGAATGAAAAAATGATACAAAAGATAGTTTAGAAGATAATTTGGCTATTTCTTACAAAACTAATCCTATTCTTACTATACAAGTAATATGGAGGAAACTTAAATACATATTACGAAGTGTAAAAGACAAATCTGAAAAGGCTATATTCTGTGTAATTCCAATTATATAACATTCTGGAAAAGGCAGAACTATGGCAATCTTAAAATTATCAGTAGTTTCCACGGGGTTGTGGAGAAGGTCTGAATAGGCAGATCACAGAGCATTTTTAGAACAGTGTAAATACTCTGTACTAAAGATGGATACATGTATGTCATTATACATTTGCCCAAACTCATAGAATGTATGACGCCAAGAATAGACTCTAATAATGAATTTGCAGTATTATGATTTGTCAGTATAGCTTCATCAGTTATACCAATTGCACCACTCTAGTGGGAAATGTTGGTAACGAGAGAGACATGTAGTGGTGGTGGGGATATGAGAAATCTCTGTACTTTCCCCTCAAGTTTATGATAAACTTAAAACTGCTCTAAAAATATATACATATATACATACATACATAAAGTTTAAAGAAAAAAGAAAAGAACCTTCCGCCATATGGGACAACATGCATTATCCTGGAGGACACAATGGTAAGTGAAATAAACCTGTCACAAAAGGACAAATAGTGCATAATTCCATTAGTATGAAGAATCTACAATAGTTAAACTTAGAGAAGCAGAGGATAGAATGAGTTCTTAAGATCTACAGTACAACATAGTGCTTATAGTTAAATATTCGTTAGTGTTTAAAAATTTAAGTGGACAAATCTCATGTTAAAATTTCTTACCAAAATGGAAATAGATGATGATAGATAGATAGATGATAGATAGATATGCTTCTGAAAATCTGACCTTAGAAAAATAACCTATCTTTCTTGATAAATACCCCTAAAGATTGAAGTATGTATAAATAGGGTTTTATATACATATATATATATATAACTTAGTATACCTCTATATTTAGTATTTCTATCATACTCCTTTTTGTGCTACCAACATTCCTCTCCTGATTTACTCTTCTTCACAGAGCTCATCCAATGTATTATGTAATTTAAATATATACTCATTTATTTTCTATCTCCCTCCACTAGATTATAAATCCCACAGGAGCAGAGATTTTGCCTACAAATAAGTATTTGCTTAATCAAAAATGGGCATTTAAAACAAAATTAATATGCCTGATAAAATATATTTTGTCATAACAATGTTTTCTTGATGCTAAACTTCTACAGAATTTCTCACGAATGGAAAACAAATGGTTTCCAATTTCTAAATTCTTTATCTCCTAAGATTTTTAGATACATTTATCCAAATGTCTTCCTGAAAATAATGAAGATAATATTCTTAATTTCCTCATAGAGATACTATGATGATTAAAAAATATACCACTTATGCTTTAAGTTTTAAAAACAAAAACAAATCTCTTCCTTCACTATGCAGGGTGGTCATTTATAATTTGCTTAGTAAAACACAGTAGTGTTAAATATAATAATGACTCTGTAACAGTTACTGAAGCAAACAGGGTTATTTGTACATAAATTCAAAGAATGACATTAGCTCCAGGCTGACACAAAACTGTAAGAAATTATTTGGAATGCAAGATCACCTGTCAGACAAAATAATCTACCATTTTGATTGTTTACTGTGTTTCAGGGTAGGGGCATTATAAACATCATTTGCTTCATTCTCATAAGTTATATCTCTAGCTACTAGCTGCATCCCTATTAGCTATATAATTTTGCCAAGTTACTTAACCTCTCTGTCTTCAGTACCCTCAATTATAAAAGGGGGATAAAAATATGTCCACCTCATAGGGTTTGGAGAGGATCATCTACATTAATTATGTAAAGGAGTCTGGTACACAGTTAACAGTGTAAAATTATTATTAATATTATTGTTAGTTTATATTAGTTATTAAAATTGAAGATATGAAGCATCTTTACTACCAGGAAAAATTGCAGCACAGTAAGCGCCAAATAAATACCACTTTAGATGTCTATAAAACAAAACTATTAACTTTAGAAAATCATAAGAGCATTAATAAATTTAAGAAGAAAATGACAAATGTGAAACAATAAAACAACATATGTATCAACAAATAACCATGAAATAGATTGAAATGAAAATAAGTATATTTTGTTAACTTGGTGCCCAAGATCCATTGGTTTATTCCAGGTTTTGTTTCATGTAGTGTAATATATATCCATGTAGTATAACACTGTATAAATATACTGTAATTCATTCATCAGTTTGGCTATTAATTGATATTCAGATTGTTTCCAATTTTTAACTATTATGAAGAAGGCTGCTATGAACATATATTTCTATGTATAGAAATACACAAATAGGAGGAGCGGAGCAAGATGGCGGAGGAGTAGGAGACCTAGATTTCGTCTGGTCTCAGGAATTCAGCTGAATAGGGATCAAACCATTCTGAACACCTACGAACTCAACAGGAGATCGAACAGGAGAGTAGCAACAACTCTCTGAACAGAGAAGCGACCACTTACTGGAAGGTAGGACGTGCGGAGAAGTGAATCCGAGGCGATATTCGGGAGGATAGACGGCGGGGGAGGGGGCCTCCGTCGGCCGCTTCTCACAAGTGCTAGAGCCGTGGAGCACAAAATCGGACCTTTTAGAAGTCGGCTCCGCTGAGGGAGGTCGCTGTAGTGGCTAAGCGGGGGGTGGAACCCTCGCGGGACAGTGTGGTCTCAGGACCCTCGGGGTCACAGAAAGACCGGGGGTGCCTGAGTGCGGCAGAGCTCCCAGGGATCGGAGCGGGGAAGCCGGCTGCAGAGACGGAGCCGAGGCGCGGGCTCTCAGCTCGGGGTTGCCATAAACTGTGATCTGCGGCCCAGTCGGGCCACTGCTCCTCCAGCAGGGACCCAACAAGCGGCAGAGCCGGGGAGACTCCCCTTCCTCCCCTGGGAGGAGCGGCGCGGGAGCGCACCGCAGGGATCTGCTGGGTTTGGAGACTCCACACGGGGTCGGGTGCCGGAGATAGAAACGCTCGGTCACAGGCCGGGTGAGCACGGAGTGCGGCCGGAGACCGGGGAGATAGGAGTGACTATTTTTCTCTGGGGGCTCACTGAGGAGCGGGGCCTCGAGTTCTTGGCTCCTCCGGGTGGAGATTGGGCCGCCATTTTCACTCCCATCCTCCAAAGCTGTACGGAGAGCTTGCAGGGAACAAAAGCTCCCGAGAGCAAACCGGAGCAGCTTGCTTAGCCCGGACCGACAAGGGCGGGGCAATTCCACCTTCAGCAAAGACATTTGGGAACCACGGCAACAGGCCCCTCCCCCAGAAGATCAGAAAGAACACCAGCCAAGACCAAGTTTACCGATCAAGGAGAACTGCAGAACTCCAGTACTAGGGAAATACTGCAAATAGAATTCATGGCTTTTTACCATGATTCTTTAGTCTTTCAAAGTTAATTTTTTAACTTTTTTTAAATTGTTCTTTTTCCCTTCTTCAACCAACAATTATCAATGCCTTTTTTATAAAAAACATTTTTATTTTTCATTTTAGAGTCATATTCTATCCCTTCATAGTAGTTACCCTTATTTTGGCATATATATTTGTATATATAAGTTGTTCTCTCTTTAAACTTTTGAGATACAGTTTCTTCTAACAGATCAAAATATACCCCAAATCTCTATGGCTTTGTAGTTGTCTCCTGCCTGGCCACATTCTCTCCTTTATTTTTCTTCTTCCTTCCTTTCTTTCTTTCTTTCTTTCTTTCTTTCTTTCTTTCTTTCTTTCTTTCTTTCTTTCTTTTTCTTTCTTTCTTTCTTTCTTTCTTTCTTTCTTTCTTTCTTTCTTTCTT
>NW_027397122.1:1296532-1301775 GCF_003265705.2 Callorhinus ursinus | reverse complement strand
TTCTTTCTTTCTTTCTTTTTTTAAATCCTCTTCTTTTTTCAAACAACTTCTTCTTATCAATTCCTTTTATAAAATGTTTTATAATTTTCATCTTTACAGTCATATTCCATCCCTTCATCGTATCAACCCTTATTTTGTACATATGTAAGTCTTTCTTTCCTTAAAATTTTGGGATGCACTTTCTCTAACAGACCAAAATACACACAAAATATAGTGTGTGGCACTGATCTATGCACCAGCCTGATCATATTTGTTCATATTCTGTTGTTTGTGTCTTGTTCTGTTATTGTTTGTTTTTATCTTTTTCTTTTCTTTTTTCTTTCTTTTGCTTTCTTTTCCCCTGGTTTCAGGTCTTCTCTGATTTGTTTAGAGTATGTTTTCTAGGGACATTGTTACCCTGTTAGCATTTTGTTCTCTCATTCATCTATTCTCCTCTGGACAAAATGACAAGACGGAAAAAATCACCTCAACAAAAAGATCAAGAGGTAGTACCTTCTGCCAGGGACCTACTCAATACGGACATTAGTATGATGTCAGACCTAGAGTTTAGAATCATGATTTTAAAGACTAGCTGGGCTTGAAAAAAGCATGGAAGTTATGAGAGAAACCCTTTCTGGAGAAATAAAAGAACTAAAATCTAACCAGGTCGAAATCAAAAAGGCTATTAATGAGGTGCAATCATAAATGGGGGCACTAACTGCTAGGATAAATGAGGCAGAAGAGAGAAGCAGTGATATAGAAGACCAAATGATGGAAAATAAAGAGGCTGAGAAAAAGAGAGACACACAACTACAGGATCACAAGGGCAGAATTCGAGAGATAAGCGATATGATAAGACGAAAGAACGTTAGAATAATTGGGATCCCAGAAGAAGAAGAAAGAGAGAGAGGGTCAGAAGGTATATTGGAGCAAATTATATCAGAGAACTTCCTTAATTTGGAGAAGGAAACAGGCATCAAAATCCAGGAGGCACAGAGAACCCCCTCTCAAAATCAATAAAAAAGGGTCAACACCCCAACATCTAATATTAAAACTTATGAGTCTCAGAGACAAAGAGAAAATCCTGAAAGAAGCTAGGGAGAAGAGATATGTAAACTATACTGGAAGAAACATAAGATTGGCAACAGACCTATCCACAGAGACCTGCCAGGCCAGAAAGGATTGGCATGATATATTCAGAGCACTAAACGAGAAAAATATGCAGCCAAGAATACTATATCCAGCTAGGCTGTCATTGAAAATAGGAGAGATCAAAAGCTTCCAAGACAAACAAAACCTAAAGGAATTTGCAAACACGAAACCAGCCCTACAAGAAATATTGAAAGGGGTCCTCTAAACAAAGGGAGAGCCTAAAAGCACCATAGACCAGAAAGGAACACAGACAATATACAGTAACATTCAACTTACAGGCAATAAAATGGCACTAAATTCATATCTTTCAATAGTTACCCTGAATGTAAATGGGCAAAATGCCCCAATCAAAAGATACAGCCTATCAGATTGGATTAAAAAACAAGACCCATCTATATGCTGTCTTCAAGAGACTCCTTTTAGACCCACAGACACCCCAAGATTGAAAGTAAGGGCTTGGAAAACAATTTACCATGCCAATGGACACGAAAAGAAAGCTGGGGTGGCAATCCTTAGAACAGACAAATTAGACTTTAACCAAAGACTGCAATAAGAGATGAGGAAGGACACTATATCCTACTTAAAGGGTCTATCCCACAAGAAGATCTAACCGTTGTAAATATCTATGCTCCTAACAGGGGAGCAGCCAATTATATAAGGCAATTAATAACAAAAGCAAAGAAAAACATTGACAACACTACACTACTAGTGGGGGAATTTAACGCCCCCCCTGACTGAAATGGAGAGATCATCTAAGCAAAAGATCAACAAGGAAATAAAGACTTTAAATGAAACCCTGGACCAAATGGACTTCACAGACATATTCAGAACATTCCATCCCAAAGCAACGGAATAAACATTCTTCTCTAGTGTCCATGGAATATTCCCCAGAATAGATCACATCCTAGGTCACAAATCAGGTCTGAACCGGTACCAAAAGACTGGGATTATTCCCTGCATAATTTCAGACCACAATGCTTTGAAACTAGAACGCAATCACAAGAGGAAAGTTGGAAAGAACTCAAATATATGGAGGCTAAAGAGCATCCTACTCAAGAATGAATGGGACCACCAGGAAATTAAAAAGAATTAAAAACTCATGGAAACCAATGAAAATGAATACACAACTGTTCAAAATCTTTGGGGTGCAGCAAAGGCTGTCCTAAGAGGAAAGTATATAGCAATACAAGCCTTTCTCAAGAAACAAGAAATGTCTCAAATACACAACCTAACCCTACACCTAAAGGAGCTAGAGAAAAAACAGCAAATAAAGCCTAAACCCAGCAGAAGAAGAGAAATAATAAAGATCAGAGCAGAAATCAATGAAATAGAAACCAAAAGAACAGTAGAACAGATCAACGAACCTAGGAGCTGGTTCTTTGTAAGAATGAACAAGATTGATAAACCCATGGGCAGACTTAACAAAAAGAAAAGAGAAAGGACCCAAATCAACAAAATCATGAATGAAAGAGGAGAGATCACAACCAACACCAAAGAAATACAAACAATTATAAGAACATATTCTGAGCAACTCTATGCCAGCAAATTAGATAACCTGGAAGAAATAGGCACATTCCTAGAGATGTATCAACTACCAAAACTGAACCAGGAAGAGATAGAAAACCTGAACAGACCTATAACCACTAAGGAAATTGAAGCACTCATCAAAAACCTCCCAACAAACAAAAGCCCAGGGCCAGATGGCTTCCCAGGGGAATTCTACCAAACATTTCAAGGATAATTAATACCTATTCTTCTGAAAGTGTTCCAAAAAATAGAAATGGAAGGATAACTTCCAAACTCGTTTTATGAGGACACCATTACTTTGATCCCAAAACCAAGGACCCCATCAGAAAGGAGAATTCCAGTCCAATATCCATGATGAACATGGATGCAAAAATTCTCACCAAAATACTAGCCAATAGGATCCAACAGTATGTTAAAAGGATTATTCACCATGACCAAGTGGGATTTATCCCTGGGCTGCAAGGTTGGTTCCACATCCGCAAATCAATCAACATGATACAATATATTAACAAAAGAAAGAACAAGTATCATATGATCCTCTCAATAGATGCAGAAAAAGCATTTGACAAAGGACAGCATCCTTTCTTGATCAAAACTCTTCAGAGTATTGGGATAGAGGGTACCTACCTCAATATCATAAAAGCCATCTATGAAAAACCTACAGCAAATATCATTCTCAATGGGGAAAAGCTGAGAGCTTTCCCCCTGAGGTCAGGAATGAGGCAGGGATGTCCACTCTCACCACTGCTATTCAACATAATATTACCAGTCGTAGCCACAGCAATCAGACAACAAAAGGAAATCAAAGGCATCCAAATTGGCAAAGAAGAAGTCCAACTCTCACTGTTTGCATATGATATGATACTTTATGTGGAAAACCCAAAAGACTCCACCCCAAAACTGCTAGAACTCATACAAGAATTCAATCAAGTGGCAGGATATAAAATCAATGCAACGGAAATCAGTGACATTCCTATACACCAACAGCAAGACAGAAGAGAGAGAAATTAAGGAGTTGATCCCTTAACAATTGCACCTAAAACCAAAAGATACCTAGGAATAAATCTAACCAAAGAGGCAAGGGATCTATACTCAGAAAACTATAAAATACTCATGAATGAAATTGAGGAAGACACAAAGAAATGGAAAAACGTTCCATGCTCATGGATTGGAAGAACAAATATTGTGAAGATGTCAATGCTACCTAGAGCAATCTACACATTCAATGCAAATCCCATCAAAATACCATCCACTTTTTTCAAAGAATTAGAACAAATAATCCTAAAGTTTGTATGGAAGCAGAAAAGACCCCGAATAGCCAGAGGAATGTTGAAAAAGAAAAGCAAAGCTGGCGGCATCACAATTCCGGACTTCCAGCTCTATTACAAAGCTGTCATCATCAAGACAGTATGGTACTGGCACAAAAACAGACACATAGATCAATGGGACAAAATAGAGAGCCCAGAAATGGACCCTCAACTCTCTGGTCAACTAATCTTTGACAAAGCATGAAAGAATGTCCAGTGGAAAAAAGACAGTCTCTTCAACAAATGGTGTTGGGAAAATTGGACAGCCACATGCAGAAGAATGAAACTGGACCATTTCCTTACACCACACAAGAAGATAGAGTCAAAATGGTTGAAAGACCTAAACGTGAGACAGGAGTCCACCAAAATCCTAAAGGAGAACACAGGTAGCAACCTCTTCAACCTCAGCCGCAGCAACTTCTTCCTAGAAACATTGCCAAAGGCAAGGGAAGCAAGGGCAAAAATGAACTACTGGGACTTCATCAAGATAAAAAGCTTTTGCACAGCAAAAGAAACAGTCCAGAAAAACCAAAAGACAACCAACAGAATGGGAGAAGATATTTGCAAATGTCACATCAGATAAAGGGCTAGTATCCAAAATCTATAAAGAACTTATCAAACTCAACACCCAAAGAACAAATAATCCAATCAAGAAATGGGCAGATGACATGAACAGACATTTTTCCAAAGAAGACATCCAAATGGCCAACAGACACATGAAAAAGTGTTCAACATCACTCGGCATCAGGGAAATCCAAATCAAAACCTCAATGAGATACCACCTCCCACCAGTCAGAATGGCTAAAATTAACAAGTCAGGAAACGACAGATGCTGGCGGGGATGTGGAGAAAGGGGAACCCTTCTACACTGTTGGTGGGAATGCAAGCTGGTGCAACCTCTCTGGAAAACAGTGTGAAGGTTCCTCAAACAGTTGAAAATTGAGCTACCATATGATCCAGCAATTGCACTACTGGGTATTTACCACAAAGATACAAATGTAGGGATCCGAAGGGGTATGTACACCCCAATGTTTATAGCAGCAATGTCCACAATAGCCAAACTGTGGAAAGAGCCAAGATGTCCATCGACAGATGAATGGATAAAGAAGAAGTGGTATATATACACAATGGAATATTATGCAGCCATCAAAACGAATGAGATCTTGCCATTTGCAACGACGTGGATGGAACTGGAGGGTGTTATGCTGAGTAAAATAAGTCAATCAGAGAAAGACATGTATCATATGACCTCACTGATATGAGGAATTCTTAATCTCA
>NW_027397122.1:1290531-1296432 GCF_003265705.2 Callorhinus ursinus | reverse complement strand
GGGGTGGTTGGGTGATAGACATTGGGGAGGGTATGTGCTATGGTGAGTGCTGTTAATTGTGCAAGATCATTGAATCACAGATCTGTACCTCTGCAACAAATAATGGAAGATATGTTAAGAAAAAAAAAAGAAGAAGATAGCAGGAAAGGAAGAATGAACGGGGGGAAATCAGAGGTGGAGACAAACCATGAGAGTCAATGGACTCTGAAAAACAAACTGAGGGTTCTAGATGGGAGGGGGTGGGGGATGGGTTAGCCTGGTGATGGGTATTAAAGAGGGCACGTTCTGCTTGGAGCACTGGGTGTTATGCACAAACAATGAAACACGGAACACTACATCCAAAACTAATGATGTAATGTATGGTGATTAACATAACAATAAAATTTAAAGAAAAAAAGAAATACACAAATTAAAGAAATATATTGAATTAGCAAAAAGCAGAAAATAGCTAAAAAACTTACAAAGATCATGAAACACATTGACAGAGAAAAAATATTGTTTAATTATGAGAATGTGTTTAAATACATTAAAATGTTTCATCCTTATTAAATAACAGAATTATTGGATTGCATTAAAACTCATAATTTTTAACTTTATGGACAGTCAGCCAGGGAGTAGGCACCATGGCCTGTTTCTGTGGCTTTACTGTGGAAAGTTGCAAAGTGGTCATCCAATCCTTAGCCTTTAAGATCACTGGTGTGAGCTGTTATAATTAATCCAGCCTCTTTTCCTGGCAAACGTTCTGTCTTTTTTAACGAAGATTTAAAAAAACATGTATATTTCTTATGCTTTAACTGAAGGTCTTCCAGCTTAAAATGTGAGTACAAATTGACATGATTTTATTATGACTGGTAACCAAATTAATTATGCTTTTTATAAAATTCTGTGTTTCTTAAGGAATGGAGGGTGAATGGCAGTATCTTGAAAGAAAACTTTTTATAAACTCATAGAATTTTAAATCAACTTTTACTTTTAACAGTCTTGGAAAGGAAGTATTGGACAGTCATTTTGACATTATAATTTTATATAATTAGCTGTCATTTGGTCAGCAGTATAAAATGTGTGATGAAATAATCCATATACTTTTGTCCTCTGGATGTTAAGTTTTTTTTTTCCATGAACATATATTTGATAATGTGAGAGGATGTTAACTGAGCCATTAAAAAAAAAAATTACAGGATTCTAATTAGAACTCTTGTTGGGAAAAACTAATGTAAACACACTCATATCATTCATGTTGAATAAGGGTGATAATATGACTCAGCAGCCTGGGATCTTAACAGCCAGTTTACAGGTAACCTAGTCACTGTACTGTTCTGAGGTCTGTTCTCATTTTTCTTTACTTGGAGGCTACTGGTGGAGGCAAAATTTTAAAAATGACAATTGTATTCTTCATATAAATTTCTGCCAGATGACACTTTGTGTTAGAACTCTTTACATGATTCTCTAACTCATTCTCTTCCAAAGGTGTTCTTATGAATTTTGGTCATAGGAGATCTGTGAAGGAGTTTCAGTGAGCAAATGTATTTGGAATATTTTCACCCTTTTCAGGGAGCTTGATAAAGCCTAAGGTACATAAAATCCTGTTTACTTTTATTTGACCCAGTTTTTTCCAAACTTTTTTGAACACAGGACCCCTTTCTCTAGCAAAGCTGATTTTCTATGCCAATCCAACTTACTTGTCAGACAGTTCTTTCACACTTTCTATTAAACAGATAATCTTACCAGATGTTAGCCATTGAGAATATTTTACTTGGATTTTTATTCTGAAATGCAATTCACTTTTTGATGCTCTCAAGATAATTGATGTAACCAGACATCCATTACTAACATAAAAATTAAATAGTGGATGATGAACAATGACTGGAATATGAATATAATGTGGTAATTTGTACTGTTTAACTCACACCCAGTTTTCTTGTAATGATGTAAATTATTGAATAATGTACACTCTTAACATCTAAGTGCTTTTATTTATACAGTAAACATGTTTCCATGTCATTTTGAGAATTTTTTTAATAAACATTCAAATAGCAAAAAAAAAAAAAGAGAGAGAGAGAGAGAGATTGTAAACAGAGTAGCTCAAAATATTTAAAAGATATCACCAGCAAATAATGTAAAGGAAAAAATTTTGAAACACTGAATGAAGCACGGAGGATATACATTTATATATATTGATATTTATAAACACAATTGACAAGTCATTCAAATCATGATTTTTTTTTCACCAAATGTACAGATTATGAAAAAAACACATTGGATTTCAACATCCAATCTTGATTTTAAATACAATCTTGAATCAAAATGTATTAAGCTTTAGAAAATTGAATTGAATGACTCCTTAAGATAATGAAAGATATTTAAGTCAAATATATTATTTGATCAGAAAAATAGAACCATAATTGTTAAACTAAGGAATTAAAAAAACAATGTCCATCAGCAACTCTACACATGTTGTTGAAGAACTTCTAATAATTACTAAAATTATCATGTCAATGAGAAAAGTAAAGATATAACTATCAGTAGAGAAAAGGCCAATAGTATTTGTATATGACTTTTTTTACTTCATGGAAAACATCTGAAAAACTAGAAAAATTAATATAAAGACTCAGGAAATTGATTAATTATAAAAATAAATTAATGTTTTAATCACTTTCCTATAGTTAAGTACTATCCAGTAGAATGAGACAGACAGACAGACAGAGATAAATGGTAGAAGGATGGACAGAGAGACAAAGTAGCATTCCATAGCAACAGAATTGGATGGCTTAGTTAATTAATGGCACTCAGCTAATGAAATGAGATTTTTAGTATATTCCAAGTTAATTTAAAAATAAGTCTAAAATTTAATATAAAAATAATAAAAGTATAAAAGGAATTGATGTACATTTATGTAAACCTTAATAAAGTGAGGACTTTTTTGACACCATGACAAAACTCATATAGAAAAAATTGGATTGACTCTTTGAGATTTTGAGACCTTTTGAAATTGAATGAATAGAATGCTAAAAAATTAATTATCAGAAAGAAGAAGAAAGAAGAGAGTGTGGAAAGAAAGGGAAAGAGGGGTTCCTGGGGGGCTCAGTCAATTAAGCATCTGTCTTTGGCTCATATCATGATCCCTGGTCATGGGATTGAGTCCCCACATTGGGCTCCTTGCTCAGCGGGGAGCCTGCTTCTCCTTCTGCCTGCCCCCCGACATATGTGCTCTTTTTCTCTCTTTCTCTCTCTGCCTGTCAAATAAATAAATAAAATATTTTTAAAAAGTTTTTAAATAAATCAAAATAACATTTTATTTTCTCTAGTTTACTTCAATATAAAAATAGAATTAATACTTGAAACAAATAATGCAATATATGTTAAGAAAAAAAAAGAAGAAGAAGATAGCAGGAGGGGAAGAATGAAGGGGAGTAAGTCGGAGGGGGAGATGAACCATGAGAGATGATAGACTCTGAAAAACAAACAGGGTTCTAGAGGGGAGGGGGGTGGGGGGATGGGCTAGCCTGGTGATGGGTATTAAAGAGGGCACATTCTGCGTGGAGCACTGGGTGTTATGCACAAACAATGAATCATGGAACACGACATCAAAAACTAATGGTGTAATGTATGGTGATTAACATAACAATAAAAAAATTTAAAAGAAAGAATAGAATTAATACATATACAAAATGTGTGTTAATCAACTATTTATGTTCTTGATAAGCCTTCTGGTCAACAGTAGGTTATTTGTATTTAAGTTTTGGAGGAGTCCAAAGTTATACATGGATTTTGACCATGCAAGGGGCCAATATCCCTAACCACCATGTTGCTTAAGAGTCAACTATACTTTATTTATAGATATAAAAAAAATTGAGATCATTGACACAGAATGTTACATTAATTCCAGATGTACAACATAGTCATTCGACTTCTCTATACATTATGCTACACTCACAATTGTAGCCACCATTTGTCACCATACAGTGCTGTTATATTGTCATTGACTATGCTCCATATGCTGTGCCTTTTACTTCTTTGACATTCATTCCATAACTGGAAGCCTGTGTTCCCACTTCCCTTCATACATTTTGCCCATCCTTTCAACCTCTCACCCCCGGTAACCATCAGTTTGTTCTCTGTACTGGGCGTTATATGCAAACAACGAATCGTGCAACACTACATCAAAAACTAATGATGTAATGTATGGCGATTAACATAACATAAAAAAATATAAGTCTGATTCTGCTTTTTGTTTGTTTATTCATTTGGTTTTTTTTAGAATCCACATATAAGTAAAACCATACAGTATTTATCTTTCTCGGTCTGACTTATTTCACTTGGCAAAGTACTGTCTAGGTCTCTTCATGTTATCACAAATGACAAAAATCTCCTCTTTTTATAGCTACATAATATTCCATTGTATATATGTGTATATATATTTCTTTATCCTTCATCTATTGATGAACACTTGGGTTGCTTCCACATCTTGGCTATTGTAAATAATGCTGCTATAAACATAGGAATGCATATATCTTTTCTAATTAGTGTTTTTGCGTTCTTTAGGTAAATAGCTAGTAATGGAATTACTGGATCATATGGTATTTCTATTTTTAATTTTTTGAAGAAACCCCATAAACTTTTCCACAGTGATTGTACCAATTTACATCCCTACCTACGGCGCTTAAGTTTTCCTTTTTCTCCATATCCTCACAATCCACAAAAGAACAAAGCTGGGGGTATGACAATTCTAGATTTCAAGATATACTACAAAGCTGTAATAATCAAAACACTATACCGGCACAAAAATAGAGACATAGTTCAATGGAACAAATAGAAAGCCCAGAAATAAACTCATGCTTATACAGTCAATTAATTAATGTGACAAAGGAAGCAAAAATATACAATGGAGAAAAGACAGTCTCTTCAATAAATGGTGCTGGGTAACCTGGAGAGCTACATACAAAAGAATGAAACTGGACCACTTTCTAATACCATACACAAAAATAAACTCCAAATGGATCGAAGACCTAAGTGTGAGCCCTGAAACTATAAATATCCTAGAAGAGAATACAGGCAGTAATTTCCCTGACATTGGCCATAGCTATATCTTTCTAGATATGTTTCCTGAGGCAAAGAAACAAAAGCAAAAAATAATCTATTGGGACTACATCAAAAAAAAAAAAAGCTTTTGCAGGGAAGGAAATCATCAACAAAATGAAAAAGCAACTTACTGAATGGGAAAAGATACTTGCAAGATACTATGATATATCTGATAAAGGGTTAATATTCAAAATATATAAATAAATTATACAATTCAGCACAAAACAAACAAAAAAACAATCCAGTTAAAAAATGACCAGAAGGTCTGAATAGACATTTTTTCCAAAGAAGACATACAGATGGCCAAGCGATACATGAAAAGATGCTTAACATCACTCATCATCAGGGCAATGAAAATCCAAACCACAATGAGATACCACCTCACACCTGTCAGAATGGCTAAAACAAAGAAAAGAAATAGCAAGTGTTGGTGACCATGTGGAGGACAAGGAACCTGCTACTTGTTTTTGATTAACTACTGTCTTGTATGGTCCTTTAGGCAATGGGTGCATCTTCTCCAACACAGTAGCGGTGGTGCCCAGAAAGGAACTGAAACTGCTTGGGCAGTTAGTAAATATTTTCTGGATTAATGAATGGATACAATGAAGGTAGGAGAAAAGTAAAAACAAATTTTATTGTTCTCAGTGTAGAAAACAAGGGAATATTCAAACAATGGAGGAGTACTCCAATATTAGAAGGACTGTTACAAAAAAGTATATAAAGGGGCACCTGGGTGGCTCACTCAGTTAAGCATTTGGCTCTTGATCTCAGCTCAGGTCCTGATCTCCACGTCATGAGTTCAAGCCCCACACTGGGCCCCAC